>NC_092274.1:5012500-5203675 GCF_036320965.1 Panulirus ornatus
ATCGAGTAAGTAATGTAAGGGTAAGAGAGATGTGTGGAAATAAAAAGACCGTGGTTGAGAGAGCAGAAGAGGGTGTTTTGAAATGGTTTGGTCACATGGAGAGAATGAGTGAGGAAAGACTGACAAAGAGGATCTATGTGTCAGAGGTGGAGGGAACGAGGAGAAGTGGGAGACCAAATTTTAGGTGGAAAGATGGAGTGAAAAAGATTTTGAGTGATCGGGTCCTGAACATGCAGGAGGGTGAAAGGCGTGCAAGGAATAGAGTGAACTGGAACGATGTGGTATACCGGGGTCGACGTGCTCTCAATGGATTGAACCAGGGCATGTGAAGCGTCTGGGGTAAACCATGGAAAGTTTTGTGGGGCCTGGATGTGGAAAGGGAGCTGTGGTTTCTGTGCATTATTACATGACAGCTAGAGACTAAGTGTGAACGAATGGGGCCTTTGGTGTCTTTTCCTAGTGCTACCTCGCACACATGAGGGGGGAGGGGGTTGTTATTCCATGTGTGGCGGGGTGGCGATGGGAACAAATAAAGGCAGACAGTATGAATTATGTACATGTGTATATAGGTATATGTCTGTGTGTGTATATATGTGTGTACATTGAGATGTATAGGTATGTATATTTGCGTGTGTGGACGTGTATGTATATACATGTGTATGTGGGTGGGTTGGGCCATTCTTTCGTCTGTTTCCTTGCGCTAACTCGCTAACGCGGGAGACAGCGACAAAGCAAAATAAAATAAATATAATAAATATATATATATATATATATATATATATATATATATATATATATATATATATATATATATATATATATCATTATGTGCAGTGAGAAAGGCTGACAGATGATATCTGACGAGGACAGCACAAGACTCCCTCTCCTCCTGAAAGAAAACTGCGTGCGGCTTTTAAGGAAGGACAATACACCAGAGAAAACGGGGTACATCAGAGAAAAGTAGGCAAAACATACCAAAGAAAACGGATGCCTCCACCACGCCTAGACAAAAGACGCCTTTAGTCTGAAAGAAAAAGAAAAAAATCGCGCTCCTGTTTCTCCTATCTTCTTCTTTAATCTTAAGCAAGGCCCTCCCGATTCCTCCCCCTCCCCCCCCTCATCCACCTTTCACACACACACACACACACACACACACACACTGCCCAGCAACCTCCCTCCCTCCGTATACAGGGGAAGGGGGGTGGTATACCAGGCCCTAACTTCCCCCTTCACCACCCACTCATTCATTTCTATCCTATGCAACTTTTCGTTTGAAGTTTTTTTTTTTTCCTCTATCTTTTGTATCCTGTCTTTTCCTCTGTGTCTGTCTCCCTCTTCTCTCTCTCTCTCTCTCTCTCTCTCTCTCTCTCTCTCTCTCTCTCTCTCTCTCTCTCTCTCTCTCTCTCTCTGGGGGAGAGAAAGCCTTTGCTTTGCTATCCCTTTCTTCTCACTGCTTTTCAGGGGTTCGCATCTTTCTCAGAAGCGCTAAGACCAGACTATGTACACCTTAGCTCTCTCTCTCTCTCTCTCTCTCTCTCTCTCTCTCTCTCTCTCTCTCTCTCTCTCTCTCTCTCTCTCTCTCTCGTCCACCTCTCCTACCGTGGTGTTAACGTCAGGGATGTCCGTCCGTCCGTCCGCCGCTGACAATTGCCTCCCCTGAATGAGCTGGTGTATGTGTGTGTGTGTGTGTGTGTGTGTGTGTGTGTGTGTGTGTGTGTGTGTGTGTGCATATAAAAGCCATGGTACATATATATATATATATATATATATATATATATATATACACACAAGCTAAGAGACGGGGCAACACGAATGTAAAACTCTCCCGGTAGCACAGAAATATTCAGATGAAAAAGCTTACATAATGCAAATTATCTACACATTTGTTCGTGTAAACGTTAGAAAAAAAACATTCATTTCATGGTTAATCTGCATATACAAATTCCTGGCCCCAATCAAATTACAGAAACAGTGCAGCACACACATGAGCTGACAAAAATCCGCATTAATCCACATACAGTGAGCGGTGTATTAAAGTGCATGAATCATACAGCAATACAGTGTCAGTACTGTATTTCCGCCATCAGTACATTATACCAAGATTTCATTAGTTATAAATTAAAATGTTTTCATTATAACTTCTTATAACTTGACGATGGCGATCAGTACCATAAGTAGTCATGCCATAAATTTTTCGTAATAATGTTCGACAGTGAGAGACATTTTCCATCTATACAAGTTACACGACCGAGCAGACCGTGCCAGTTATATCTTCACTATATGTCGGCTACATGGTCGTCTGGACGAGAAAGGCTGGTTTGGTGTAGGGTTGGGTAGGAGGAGCGGCCATATCTTCTGTCTAGCTTGATCTTTATCAAGCCCTGTGAGGTCAGTGCAAGGCAGGGGTGCAAAGTCATAGATGAGCCGCCTCCGCGCAGATTCATCCAAGGATAATTTTTCATCAATGTTGGTCGAGGAAGTGTAGAGGTAATTACCAGAGCGTCACATCTACAACAAACATATACATAAGAAATGGCGGGTCCTTCCAGAGCGCGTACTGGAACTCCCTCCCTTGTGTACCGAACTTGGTGAGTCTTTCCAGGCGGCGTACTGGAACGCCCTCCCTTGCGTACTTAACCTTTAAGACGATTCGCTACCTCAATACTCCTTCCCTAACCCCATCACTTCAGGGAACAAACACATCCGCACAAAATTCCTTTTGAATCAAACCAAATGGAATGTTGTACTGGAAGGTCCCGGCTCACGTGTGGAACCCAAGGAGAGAAGATGGTAGCTGCATCACGCCGACTACACCTCGCGACGCTGGAGGAGTGTCCTCCGGGGAAATTCTCCTCCTCGCCATCACGAGCTATTTTGGAATACTTTGTAGAAGCAAGACACGTTTGAGACGGTTGGTTACGGCGGCGAGAAACCATGGCTGCGATATAATTCTTTTTAAGGGTGTTGTCTGGGTTCGGGTTATATATGCGCGTGTGTGTGTGTGTGTGTGTGTATACGGATTGCAGCTGATCTAACGTATGTGAAGGAGGAGGAGCGAGGTTAAAGACAGATAGATACATAAATAGTCAGGTTATCTCCTGTGCTCTGGGTCTCATGTATCAACTCCCTGGACTCAACCTGCACGACGACATGGACCTATGTTGTCGTCGATGACGGAGGACATCTTAACGTCACCAGACTGTAAGTCTTAACAAAATATGATACGAAACGAAACCCTCACACACGCCTGATAGAACAACCATTTTCAAGAATTACCAGGTTCCCAGTTATGAGAGAACTCATCCTTCAGGTTCAGATAGTGTAACGTCAAGTCCACATCAGCAACATCATGATAACAGAGGAATACAGACATGAACACACCACTGGGTCCTTTCGAGGCTATGTTTGTGATCGTGACAAGAGTTGCTGCAACTTTGTCAAAACTCCCTGGGCGCCCTGAACAGTTTTTAATTGATCCAGAGGAAATCCACTTTAATTTCTCAATCTATTTTTATCTTTCTGTTAAACAAAATACGATCAAACTCCATGAGCTTCACTGCAACTGTTAGGGTATCAGGAACATTATACTCACACATACAATTCTATACACGTTAAGTGTCGGGTGGGTATAGTGTCTTGCCCACACCACAGCAGACAGTGGGATGGTAAATAAGGTGATTAAGGTAATTCAAGGATGGTGTTCTATTGAGGTACCTCGAGGGACCTCCTCATATTCTCAGGAAGTTACCACAAAAAACGTTGCTAAATACGTTCAGACGCCCTTCGATTAACGACATGAGTTAAACGTTGCACACGTACAGACTACAGACTCTACTGACGAGTACAGACTCCGCTGACGACTACAAAAGAGGTTCTCACTCGAGTACCCTCCGGGGTATCAATTAAACCCCCTGACCTCTGACCTGACCTGACCCATAAAAGTCAGGTCATAGTTGAAGCTATCATATCCAAGGGTCATACAGCTGTCTGAGACGGTTCACATCAGACCAGCACCTAATACAACAGCAGCAGCAGCAGCACGACAGCACGGGCGTGTCGGCTGCAAGTCGTAAAGTTATTACAAGTGATTCTTCTGAAGACGAGGTTCAGGTGGGGGGACTTGCCTCTCTGCCGTGCCGTTGGCCAAACACGGTTAACATTAGTGATAATGGAATGTAAATAGGAAAAGCCTCGACTACTGCTCCCTTCGCTTGACCCCTCTCTCTCTCTCTCTCTCTCTCTCTCTCTCTCTCTCTCTCTCTCTCTCTCTCTCTCTCTCTCTCTCTCTCTCTCTCCTACTCATCGATTCCCCTTCCATCCTTCTAGCATTGTAACAATTCGACCAACTAAAGACGTACCCCTTTTTTGCCAGATGCGACCGCGCGATGTGCACCCAAGCCATCTTCCATTCTTTATGCAACGTTTAAATATAGAACCGATTTCGTCACTGAATAAATATATACAGTATACTTTAGCCCAGTCAAGCCTACAAAACATACATGGATTATAGGTATATAACTTTGTGTTTCTGAGGAAAGTTTACTCAGTAACCAAAAACACCCCAGGGAATTATATATATATATATATATATATATATATATATATATATATATGCCCTTAAAATAGGAGGAGGGGGGGGAATCCAATGAAAACAAGGTTCGAATTATGCAATTGAAAAGTCGAGCAATATGCAAATCAGGTGATGTAAAAATGCGTGAAAATGTTTTGCCAGTTGTATTCCCACTCGGGACAAGTTCAGTACGATGACCAGGACACTCCTCCCCCTGTGTCCTTACCTTAGGTATACTATGACTATACAGACACAGTGCACGTGTCAATCAATAAGTTAAATTTTGTCTCCGTACCATGACCATCTATCATTTGCAAGATATTCCTTTTTATATAAAGCAGGTGATTTAAGGCATAAGCAGAAGCACGCCCCTAACCAAAGCCATCTTGGATGAGAATGAGGACGGTTGGTATAAGAAATACAGCAGGACGGACTGACTGATGCTCCTCCGTTAATCACAGACGTGAGTCTTAAAGGTGGAGAGGTTATAGGGATAGACAAAAGACGGGGTGGAGTATGCCACAGCTTCGCTGCATATGAGAAACGAAGGAAGTGTCATAACGGTCACCCCTCGTGTGGTTGGTTGTCACTCAGAAGCTATGTGAAGCAGAAACCAGACATGTGTCTTGGGTCATGAGGTACTGGAACACACGCATAGAGATCACGAGAGCAGCAGCCGAAGTAATATCTGTAGAAGAGACGGAAGAAACACTGAGGCGGATAAGAAAAGAATGGTTGAAGGGAGGTGTGAGGAGGAGAGTTCCTAAGGCGGAAGGATCCTACTCAGGGTAAGAAAGAGAAGCAAGATGACCAACCCGGAAGGTATCTGTAAGCAGAGCCTCAGAGTAAGTCCCATGAGATGCAAGCAGTGCTTCATACTGATTCAAATGAGGGGGGTTCATATGAAAGTGAGGAGATGAATGAGCAAGTGGGTAGACGGAGACCGTTGGCATGAAAGTAGGGTTGGTGGCTGAAGGGAGATCGTTTAGGGTGAGGAGTAAAGACCGTAGGCAACAGGATAGGACTTTGGGGCACGCCATTACTGAAAGGTTGAGAAGAACATGTTTGTCCCATCGATGACTACTGCCATGGCTCTTCTCCCTCATCCTGCTCTCTCTCTCTCTCTCTCTCTCTCTCTCTCTCTCTCTCTCTCTCTCTCTCTCTCTCTCTCTCTCTTTCTCTCTACCTATCAATGGAAGAAACTCTCTTTTCCCCTATCAACATCGGGTGTCCCTCTGCCCAGTCTCCAACGCTCCTCTGACCTCTTACCGGCCACATTCTTTCTCCAGAAAAATAAGAGAGTGCATTCACAAGCCGACGACAAGACTCTGCATTCCCCCAACTTCTTTCAAATCCGCTCCAGCGTCTCTCGCTCGGACAACGTCTTGTTACAACTCCCTCCATAAAACTCGGACAAGATTTCTCAGGCGGAACACACGTAAACTACTTAAAGTTTAACACTTATAAAAATGAAAAAAGGCCTCTCTCCCTAATTCTCGTTCTAACTCATCATACGACTTTCTCATCTCATTTTCTGGCTCAGTGACGATACAGAAACACATAATAACACATCTGGCTTATCATAGACAAGAAACCCCTCTCACAATTCCTGAGGCAGCCAAGTCTGCCAACAGAATTATAAGTGTCTTCTTCAAACACTGAATTCTTCCCATGTGAACCTCGTAGCGCGATCTTTTGTGGCCTAGAATGGATGGTATCACCATCTTTACCAAATACATGGACTGCTTCAGTCCCAGCTGAGGGAAAGATCAAAAGACAAGAGCTAATAATACAGGATTGGTGAACAAATTGAAAAATCTAAAAGGCATCCATGAATCCCAGTCTTGTAAAATCTTCAAATTGTTTGTAAGTGGCCAAACAGAGACCAAAGGGTTGAAATCGTCCCTGCTTGGAGTAGTGGTCATGCCTCTGGACCTTCTGAGCTCTCACGTTTCATTCCCTCGGCCTCGAAGCTTTGGAACTCTCTAACCTCTCATGTTTGACCCGGTTCTATGACCTGGCACATTTTAAAAAGACAACTTTTTCACTGCCTCCAACGTCCTTAAAATATTAATCTCTGCGGCTGCCAAACGTTAACAATAACGGATATCAAGTATTTAGGACAGCTTCCATACACATGGCAACTCATGGGTGGGCCGTTTTGACATCTGTTTCTTCCTACACTTCGAAGCTTTGGATCTCTCTACCTTCCCATGTCTTACCCAATGACTATTACCTGACACATTCCAAAAGACAGGTTTTCCACTTCCTCCAAAATTAGTTTACACTTTTCCTTGTCTTTCCCCCTTCATAATCCTCTCTGTAATTCAATTATGGACCGGCCTTGATGTGGACTTTTGTCTGTGACTAGAGCCTCCAACGTAGAAAAAAAAATTATGAAATAAATTATCACGAAACATGGGCCTAAGCTGCATGGGTACGTGAAACAGGAGCTTAAGATGGCATGGGTGTGTTCCCTTCACAATACAACGCAGGCCTCCATCCATGGTGGAGACTTCAGAGCCCAAGACAGCTGGCATATCGAGTACTGTTCCAAGTCAGCATGATGCACTAAAAGCTACAAGTGTGGCTACGTGTGTCACACTGATGAAAGCACTGGTGTAATTCTCTCTCTCTCTCTCTCTCTCTCTCTCTCTCTCTCTCTCTCTCTCTCTCTCTCTCTCTCTCTCTCTCTCTCTCTCTCTCTCTCTCGTCTATTCTACTCTCGTCCCTATATCCACTCTCACAGGAAATAAAAACCATTTTCTCTGCTCCCAACAAACAGAATAAAGGAATGAGCGGAGAGCGGGACTTGGCTCAGTACAGAGGCACCTCAGCTGAGGCCCAGCAAGACCTTCCCCCGAACCCCTCAACAGTGAGAGGTCCATTACCCAAGACTTCCTTGATGAGTGGCTTGATGAGGCCTTGATGAGAGGGTCCCTTGTTGAGAGGGTCCCTTGATGACTGCGTCCCTTGTTGAGAGGGTCCCTTGTTGAGAGGGTCCCTTGATGACTGCGTCCCTTGATGAGTGGGTCCCTTGATGACTGCGTCCCTTATTGAGAGGGTCCCTTGATGAGGGGGGTCCCTTGATGAGGGCACACCTTGATGAGAGGGACACACCTTAATTAAAGGGTCCCTTGATGAAAGGGTCGTTGTTGAGAGACCCCTCCTTAGTGAAAGAGTCCCTTAATGAGTGGACCCCTTAATGAGTGGGCCAGAAGGGCCTTAATGAACATGCCCTGTTACGTCTACCCCTTAATGAGTGGGAGAGAAGGGCCTTAATGAGCATGCCCTGTTACGTCTACCCATTAATGAGTGGGAGAGAAGGGCCTTAATGAGCATGCCCTGTTACGTCTACCCCTTAATGAGCATCCCTTGACGACCGCTCCAAGTACCAACAACTTTCATCAAGCGTGAAATAAAGAGACAAGAATTTCCTTCCATTTTGTGCACACGACCCAGCCAGCGCCTTGTTGTCCCACATGGTGTCCAAGACTCGTGCCATCCTTCCTAGATGAATGGGCGGTGTGTAGCTTGATCCCAGACGCTGGTGTCTGTATGTAGTACGACCCCAGACGTCGGTTTCTATGGGTAGTACGACCCCAGACGTCGGTTTCTATGTGTAGCATGAACCCAGACGTCGGTTTCTATGTAGCATGAACCCAGACGTTGGCTTCTATGTGTAGCATGAACCCAGACGCTGGTTTCTATGTGTAGTACGACCCCAGACGTCGGTTTCTGTGTGTAGCATGCACCCAGACGTTGGTGTCTATGTGTAGCATGAACCCAGACGTTGGTTTCTGTACGTAGTATGACCCAAGAACACGACCAATGGTACGACCCTTGAGTACAACGGTACGACACTTGAGCACGACGGTATGACCCTTGAGTATGATGGCCGGGCAAGGCCATTATATCCAAGGATCAATCAGTCGTGTTCAAAAGGTTTGCGGACACACACACACACACACACACACACACACACACACACACACACACACATGCACGATATATTAAAGAACGAAACGTACAAACTTTCCTCGTTTCATAATGTTTCGTTTCCGTTGCTATGGAGAGTTGCTCACGCCCCCTGACGTCATCAACAACGCCTCCTGATGTCATTTCCCGTTGATGACGTCTTCTTCTACATCTGCGCCCTGAGCGTAGCGAAAGTTTGAGCGATGAGCGTTGACCACTGTATGAACGACATGGCGTATTGCCACAAAAGTTCTCAGAATTTTTTACCTAAGTTTTGTATCATTTAAATCACTACGTCAACAAGGTGGGGGAAGACTCGCGACTAAAATCTTATATTCCGCCAACAAATATAATCTACTTAATGATTCACACTTCACAAAACATCAATGATAGCGCGTGGGAAATGTATTTCAGTTTAGAGAAAACGTAACGCAACATATTTTGGGGTAAACCATGGAATGTTTTGTGAGGCCTGGATGTGGAAAGGGAGCTGTGGTGTCGGTGCATTACACATGACAGCTAGAGACTGAGTGAGAACGAATGTGGCCTTTGTTGTCTTTTCCTAGCGCTACCTTGCGCGCGTGCTGGGGGAGGAGGTTGTCATTTCATGTGAGGCGGGGTGGCGGCGAGAATGGATGAAGGCAGCATGTATGAATATGTACATGTTTATATATGTATATGTCTGTGTATGTATATGTATGTATACGTTGCAATGTATAGGTATGTATATGTGCGTGTGTGGGCGTTTATGTATATACATGTGTATGTGGGTGGGTTGGGCCATTCTTTCATTTGTTTCCTTGCGCTACCTCGCTAACACGGGAGACAGCGTCAAAGCATAATACATAGATAAATAAATAAATAAAATATATATATATATATATATATATATATATATATATATATATATATATATATATATATATATGTGTGTGTGTGTGTGTGTGTGTGTGTGTGTGTGTTATCTGTCCTTCTCATGTACTGCCATATCCTTCAGCAGATAACCTGGTCACAGACTATCAGCTCCTGTGTTACCTGGTCTTCCCACGTACATCCTTGTTAGCATGTGTGGCTGATGGTGGTCCTTCAGCCTCATACGACCCACCACTTCTCGGTCAAGACCTCGCAACACCTGATGAATCCCCTCAGCATCGTGAGGGATGGCCAATCTCCGGCAGGAGAGCTCTGCCGCATCCTGTAATGGATCCTATGAAGACGTGGGAGCCATCCTCACCACTGCTCAGGTCATCACTCACTTCCCAGGACCTCAGTCCACTGAAGGTTCATGACCGCCAGTTCCTCAACATGTTCTAGAATAACACATAAGAACTTACATAACACTACTAGAGTCGTGTCTACCATAGCTCACGTGACCGGCATGCCTTTCTGGCCCTAATGCCGCCAGAAGCAGCACACGGCACGCCCTCTAACACCAGTCTTCACAACCACGTGATAGAGTCTCAGTTGACCCCACACCCCAGCACTGGGGTCCTGGCACCTTTGATGTCCCCCACGGTAGATTCCCCTGGGGTCTCCTCACCCCCTTCCCTCGGCCGTAATTGCTTTCATAAACTCGACGCTTCACCATCAGAAGGGGGCAACGTGGAGGTCATGAGAAACGCTCCAGTAACTATTCGTCCATGGGGAGCTCGAACCATGAACTGGATTACCGTCATGAGCTGTACTGATGGCGCTCTGTACTGTAGCCATCTTTCTTTTATTTTCTCTCTCCATGGACGTTATCCATTTTCTCACGACTGTTACCAATTTCCCACTGTTACCATTTCCCTACAGTCTGTTATTTTCCCACGGTGTTACCATTTCTCCACGATCTGTTACCAATTTCCCACGGTCTGTTACCATTTCCCTACAGTCTGTTATCATTTTCCCACGGTGTTACCATTTTCCCGCGCTGTTACCATTTCCCTACAGTCTGTTATCATTTTCCCACGGTTGGTTACCATTCCCCACGGTGTGTTACTATTTTCCTCAAAGTCAGCAATATTCCCATGTTACAAGTTTCCCACGGCCTCGTCACCTTAACCCAAGGGTTTGTTTCCCTTAGCTTTTCAGCCGCGTCTCTCACCAGGTTCTTCCTCCTCAAACAGCTGCCAGGATTTCTCTCTCTCTCTCTCTCTCTCTCTCTCTCTCTCTCTCTCTCTCTCTCTCTCTCTCTCTGAACAAAGTTAGGAACTGTTTTGCACCAACTGCTGCAGAAGGAAGTCTGCTCCCGCAAAGATTCGGTTGCCACACGGTCTGCTGCACAGCATCTCTCTCTCTCTCTCTCTCTCTCTCTCTCTCTCTCTCTCTCTCTCTCTCTCTCTCTCTCTCAGAATTATTTCCCAAGGCCGCCGTCAATGACTGGCTGCCTCGCCTCACGCCGTTTCCCCTGCCTAAAAAAGGCTATTTACACAGAATGCTTCTCTCATGAGTTCTTGCCAGGGGCAGCTGCCCTGGATAATTCCTGCCATGGGAAATTGCGATGGAAATAACTATGTGTTGGGTGTGTTAATATCTCGCCATAAACGATGCACCATGAAGGAGGTCCATGACTCGTAATGGACGATTAAGTGACAAGAGAATTTCACAAAGACTGAGCACTAACGACAAGCACTATATCTGACTGGCTTTATGAACGACATCCCTTCAGCACAACGGTACGACTACCTCACCACACCACCGACGATACCACCCTTCAACACACCATCGCATATATATATATATATATATATATATTTTTTTTTTTATTATACTTTGTCGCTGTCTCCCGCGTTTGCGAGGTAGCGCAAGGAAACAGACGAAAGAAATGGCCCAACCCCCCCCCCATACACATGTATATACATACGTCCACACACGCAAATATACATACCTACACAGCTTTCCATGGTTTACCCCAGACGCTTCACATGCCCTGCTTCAATCCACTGACAGCACGTCAACCCCGGTATACCACATCGCTCCAATTCACTCTATTCCTTGCCCTCCTTTCACCCTCCTGCATGTTCAGGCCCCGATCACACAAAATCTTTTTCACTCCATCTTTCCACCTCCAATTTGGTCTCCCCCTTCTCCTTGTTCCCTCCACCTCCGACACATATATCCTCTTGGTCAATCTTTCCTCACTCATCCTCTCCATGTGCCCAAACCACTTCAAAACACCCTCTTCTGCTCTCTCAACCACGCTCTTTTTATTTCCACACATCTCTCTTACCCTTACGTTACTCACTCGATCAAACCACCTCACACCACACATTGTCCTCAAACATCTCATTTCCAGCACATCCATCCTCCTGCGCACAACTCTATCCATAGTCCACGCCTCGCAACCATACAACATTGTTGGATCCACTATTCCTTCAAACATACCCATTTTTGCTTTCCGAGATAATGTTCTCGACTTCCACACATTCTTCAAGGCCCCCAGGATTTTCGCCCCCTCCCCCACCCTATGATCCACTTCCGCTTCCATGGTTCCATCCGCTGCCAGATCCACTCCCAGATATCTAAAACACTTTACTTCCTCCAGTTTTTCTCCATTCAAACTCACCTCCCAATTGACTTGACCCTCAACCCTACTGTACCTAATAACCTTGCTCTTATTCACATTTACTCTTAACTTTCTTCTTCCACACACTTTTCCAAACTCAGTCACCAGCTTCTGCAGTTTCTCACATGAATCAGCCACCAGCGCTGTATCATCAGCGAACAACAACTGACTCACTTCCCAAGCTCTCTCATCCCCAACAGACTTCATACTTGCCCCTCTTTCCAAAACTCTTGCATTTACCTCCCTAACAACCCCATCCATAAACAAATTAAACAACCATGGAGACATCACACACCCCTGCCGCAAACCTACATTCACTGAGAACCAATCACTTTCCTCTCTTCCTACACGTACACATGCCTTACATCCTCGATAAAAACTTTTCACTGCTTCTAACAACTTTCCTCCCACACCATATATTCTTAATACCTTCCACAGAGCATCTCTATCAACTCTATCATATGCCTTCTCCAGATCCATAAATGCTACATACAAATCCATTTGCTTTTCTAAGTATTTCTCACATACATTCTTCAAAGCAAACACCTGATCCACACATCCTCTACCACTTCTGAAACCACACTGCTCTTCCCCAATCTGATGCTCTGTACATGCCTTCACCCTCTCAATCAATACTCTCCCATATAATTTACCAGGAATACTCAACAAACTTATACCTCTGTAATTTGAGCACTCACTCTTATCCCCTTTGCCTTTGTACAATGGCACTATGCACGCATTCCGCCAATCCTCAGGCACCTCACCATGAGTCATACATACATTAAATAACCTTACCAACCAGTCAACAATACAGTCACCCCCTTTTTTAATAAATTCCACTGCAATACCATCCAAACCTGCTGCCTTGCCGGCTTTCATCTTCCGCAAAGCTTTCACTACCTCTTCTCTGTTTACCAAATCATTTTCCCTAACCCTCGCACTTTGCACACCACCTCGACCAAAACACCCTATATCTGCCACTCTATCATCAAACACATTCAACAAACCTTCAAAATACTCACTCCATCTCCTTCTCACATCACCACTACTTGTTATCACCTCCCCACTTGCGCCCTTCACCGAAGTTCCCATTTGCTCCCTTGTCTTACGCACTTTATTTACCTCCTTCCACAACATCTTTTTATTCTCCCTAAAATTTAATGATACTCTCTCACCCCAACTCTCATTTGCCCTTTTTTCACCTCTTGCACCTTTCTCTTGACCTCCTGTCTCTTTCTTTTATACATCTCCCACTCAATTGCATTTTTTCCCTGCAAAAATCGTCCAAATGCCTCTCTCTTCTCTTTCACTAATACTCTTACTTCTTCATCCCACCACTCACTACCCTTTCTAATCAACCCACCTCCCACTCTTCTCATGCCACAAGCATCTTTTGCGCAATCCATCACTGATTCCCTAAATACATCCCATTCCTCCCCCACTCCCCTTACTTCCATTGTTCTCACCTTTTTCCATTCTGTACTCAGTCTCTCCTGGTACTTCCTCACACAGATCTCCTTCTCAAGCTCACTTACTCTCACCACCCTCTTCACCCCAACATTCACTCTTCTTTTCTGAAAACCCATACAAATCTTCACCTTAGCCTCCACAAGATAATGATCAGACATCCCTCCAGTTGCACCTCTCAGCACATTAACATCCAAAAGTCTCTCTTTCGCACGCCTGTCAATTAACACGTAATCCAATAACGCTCTCTGGCCATCTCTCCTACTTACATAAGTATACTTATGTATATCTCGCTTTTTAAACCAGGTATTCCCAATCATCAGTCCTTTTTCAGCACATAAATCTACAAGCTCTTCACCATTTCCATTTACAACACTGAACACCCCATGTATACCAATTATTCCCTCAACTGCCACATTACTCACCTTTGCATTCAAATCACCCATCACTATGACCCGGTCTCGTGCATCAAAACCACTAACACACTCATTCAGCTGCTCCCAAAACACTTGCCTCTCTTGATCTTTCTTCTCATGCCCAGGTGCATATGCACCAATAATCACCCACCTCTCTCCATCAACTTTCAGTTTTACCCATATTAATCGAGAATTTACTTTCTTACACTCTATCACATACTCCCACAACTCCTGTTTCAGGAGTATTGCTACTCCTTCCCTTGCTCTTGTCCTCTCACTAACCCCTGACTTTACTCCCCAGACATTCCCAAACCACTCTTCCCCTTTACCCTTGAGCTTCGTTTCACTCAGAGCCAAAACATCCAGGTTCCTTTCCTCAAACATACTACCTATCTCTCCTTTTTTCACATCTTGGTTACATCCACACACATTTAGGCACCCCACTCTGAGCCTTCGAGGAGGAAGAGCACTCCCCGCGTGACTCCTTCTTCTGTTTCCCATTTTAGAAAGTTAATACAAGGAGGGGAGGATTTCTGGCCCCCCGCTCCCGTCCCCTCTAGTCGCTTTCTACGACACGCGAGGAATACGTGGGAAGTATTCTTTCACCCCTATCCCCAGGGATAATATACATATATATATACATATACACATACACACACATACACATACATACGCACATATACACACACACACACATACATATATATACATATGAGAAATGTAAGAAACAATTTAGAAAACTGAAACTTCTAGCTTGAAATGAATGAAAAAAAAGAATGTCACATAATGGTTCAACCTCTGGCTATGGAAAAAAGGAAATGTATAATTTATTTACACAAACGTCAATAACAGTTCTCATCAATTTATATATATATATATATATATATATATATATATATATATATATATATATATATATATATATATATATATTTATATATATATATATATATATATATATATATATATATATATATATATATATATATATATATATATATATATATATATATATATATCCACATATAATTTCCCAGTTACAGCCAGGTGTACACAACACTATAGGCCCCTCTCGTCCTAAGTACCATGGCCACTATCGTATACACAGGAATTCAATTTCCTTCGGGCCAGGAGCGCGTCAAGGACACCATTTGCTCCATCATGTAAATGACTTTCATTATCACAATGAGCTTCCAGTCCCTATATGGAGTCATTAGCAGAACCAGGTTCCTGGATATATATATATATATATATATATATATATATATATATATATATATATATATATATATATATATATATATATATATATATTTATGGATGGGGTTGTTAGGGAGGTAAATGCAAGAGTTTTGGAAAGAGGGGCAAGTGTGAAGTCTGTTGGGGATGAGAGAGCTTGGGAAGTGAGTCAGTTGTTGTTCGCTGATGATACAGCGCTGGTGGCTGATTCATGTGAGAAACTGCAGAAGCTGGTGACTGAGTTTGGAAAAGTGTGTGGAAGAAGAAAGTTAAGAGTAAATGTGAATAAGAGCAAGGTTATTAGGTACAGTAGGGTTGAGGGTCAAGTCAATTGGGAGGTGAGTTTGAATGGAGAAAAACTGGAGGAAGTGAAGTGTTTTAGATATCTGGGAGTGGATCTGGCAGCGGATGGAACCATGGAAGAGGAAGTGGATCATAGGGTGGGGGAGGGGGCGAAAATCCTGGGGGCCTTGAAGAATGTGTGGAAGTCGAGAACATTATCTCGGAAAACAAAAATGGGTATGTTTGAAGGAATAGTGGTTCCAACAATGTTGTATGGTTGCGAGGCGTGGGCTATGGATAGAGTTGTGCGCAGGAGGATGGATGTGCTGGAAATGAGATGTTTGAGGACAATGTGTGGTGTGAGGTGGTTTGATCGAGTGAGTAACGTAAGGGTAAGAGAGATGTGTGGAAATAAAAAGAGCGTGGTTGAGAGAGCAGAAGAGGGTGTTTTGAAGTGGTTTGGGCACATGGAGAGGATGAGTGAGGAAAGATTGACCAAGAGGATATATGTGTCGGAGGTGGAGGGAACAAGGAGAAGAGGGAGACCAAATTGGAGGTGGAAAGATGGAGTGAAAAAGATTTTGTGTGATCGGGGCCTGAACATGCAGGAGGGTGAAAGGAGGGCAAGGAATAGAGTGAATTGGAGCGATGTGGTATACCGGGGTTGACGTGCTGTCAGTGGATTGAAGCAGGGCATGTGAAGCGTCTGGGGTAAACCATGGAAAGCTGGGTAGGTATGTATATTTGCGTGTGTGGACGTATGTATATACATGTGTATGGGGGGGGGGGGTTGGGCCATTTCTTTCGTCTGTTTCCTTGCGCTACCTCGCAAACGCGGGAGACAGCGACAAAGTATAATAAATAAATAAATAATATATATATATATATCTTTTCTTTCTTTCAAACTATTCGCCATTTCCCGCATTAGCGAGGTAGCGTTAAGATCAGAGGACTGGGCCTTTGAGGGAATACCCTCACCTGGCCCAATTCTCTGTTCCTTCTTTTGGAAAAGTAAAAAAAAAAAAACGAGAGGGGAGGATTTCCAGCCCCCCGCTCCCTCCCCTTTTGGTCGCCTTCTACGACACGCAGGGAATACGTGGGAAGTATTCGTTCTCCCCTACCCCAAGGGATAATATATATACATATATATATATATATATATATATATATATATATATATATATATATATATATATATATATATATATATATATATATATCAGGGCATGTGAAGCGTCTGGGGTAAACCATGGAAAGCTGTGTAGGTATGTATATTTGCGTGTGTGGACGTATGTATATACATGTGTATGGGGGTGGGTTGGGCCATTTCTTTCGTCTGTTTCCTTGCGCTACCTCGCAAACGCGGGAGACAGCGACAAAGCAAAAAAAGAAAAAAAAAAAAAAAATATATATATATATATATATATATATATATATATATATATATATATATATATATATATATATATATATATATATATATACACGCTTCACATGCACTGGTTCAATCCACTGACAGCACATCGACCCCGGTATACCACATCGTTCCAATTCACTCTATTCCTTGCACGCCTTTCACCCTCCTGCATGTTCAGGCCCCGATCACTCAAAATCTTTTTCACTCCATCTTTCCACCTCCAATTTGGTCTCCCACTTCTCCTCGTTCCCTCTACCTCTGACACATATATCCTCTTGATCAATCTTCCCTCACTCATTCTCTCCATGTGACCAAACCACTTCAAAACACCCTCTACTGCTCTGTAAACCACACTCTTTCTGTTACCACACATCTCTCTTACCCTATTATTACTCACTCGATGAAACCATCTCACACCACATATTGTCCTCAAACATCTCATTTCCAGCACATCCACCCTCCTCCGCACAACTCTATCCATAGCCCACGCCTCGCAACCATATATATATATATATATATATATATATATATATATATATATATATATATATATATATATATATATATATATATATTGGGGAAGAGCAGTGTGGTTTCAGAAGTGGTAGAGGATGTGTGGATCAGGTGTTTGCTTTGAAGAATGTATGTGAGAAATACTTAGAAAAGCAAATGGATTTGTATGTAGCATTTATGGATCTGGAGAAGGCATATGATAGAGATGATAGAGATGCTCTGTGGAAGGTATTAAGAATATATGGTGTGGGAGGCAAGTTGTTAGAAGCAGTGAAAAGTATTATCGAGGATGTAAGGCATGTGTACGTGTAGGAGGAGAGGAGAGTGATTGGTTCTCAGTGAATGTAGGTTTGCGGCAGGGGTGTGTGATGTCTCCATGGTTGTTTAATTTGTTTATGGATGGGGTTGTTAGGGAGGTGAATGCAAGAGTTTTGGAAAGAGGGGCAAGTATGAAGTCTGTTGTGGATGAGAGAGCTTGGGAAGTGAGTCAGTTGTTGTTCGCTGATGATACAGCGCTGGTGGCTGATTCATGTGAGAAACTGCAGAAGCTGGTGACTGAGTTTGGTAAAGTGTGTGAAAGAAGAAAGTTAAGAGTAAATGTGAATAAGAGCAAGGTTATTAGGTACAGTAGGGTTGAGGGTCAAGTCAATTGGGAGGTAAGTTTGAATGGAGAAAAACTGGAGGAAGTAAAGTGTTTTAGATATCTGGGAGTGGATCTGGCAGCGGAAGGAACCATGGAAGCGGAAGTGGATCATAGGGTGGGGGAGGGGTCGAAAATCCTGGGAGCCTTGAAGAATGTGTGGAAGGCGAGAACATTATCTCGGAAAGCAAAAATGGGTATGTTAGAAGGAATAGTGGTTCCAACAATGTTGTATGGTTGCGAGGCGTGGGCTATGGATAGAGTTGTGCGCAGGAGGATGGATGTGCTGGAAATGAGATGTTTGAGGACAATGTGTGGTGTGAGGTGGTTTGATCGAGTAAGTAACGTAAGGGTAAGAGAGATGTGTGGAAATAAAAAGAGCGTGGTTGAGAGAGCAGAAGAGGGTGTTTTGAAATGGTTTGGGCACATGGAGAGAATGAGTGAGGAAAGATTGACCAAGAGGATATATGTGTCGGAGGTGGAGGGAACGAGGAGAAGTGGGAGCCCAAATTGGAGGTGGAAAGATGGAGTGAAAAAGATTTTGTGTGATCGGGGCCTGAACATGCAGGAGGGTGAAAGGCGGGCAAGGAATAGAGTGAATTGGATCGATGTGGTATACACATATAATCACATCATCAGGGGAGACACAAGAGAGAAATATAACAGTCGGTTGATATACATCGAAGAGACGAAGCTAGGACGCCATTTGGTAAACATGTTTACCAAATGGCGTCCTAGCTTCGTCTCTTCGATGTATATCAACTGACTGTTATATTTCTCTCTTGTGTCTCCCCTGATGATATGATCATTACACGAAACTGCACTTGGGAACTTTTCGTGTTTCATTTTCCCCGTGGACTCATAGGAATATCTTGATCACGCGCAAAATTGTGATCCTTTCCAATATATATATATATATATATATATATATATATATATATATATATATATATATATATATATATATATATATATATATATGGAATGAGTATTTTGAAGGACTGTTGAATTTGTTTGATGATAAGAGTGGCAGATGTAGGGTGTTTGGGTCGGGGTGATATGTGAAGAGTCATGGAGAGTGGTTTGGTGAAAAGAGAAGAGGTGGTGAAAACTTTACGTAAGATGAAACGTGGTAAGGAAGCTGGAGTGGATGGTACTGAACTTGAACTGATTAAGAAAGGGGATGACTGCTGTTAAATGGCTAGTCGGGATTTTCAAAGTATGTATGGATCATAGTGAGTGCCTGAGAATTGATGGAATGCATGCATACAGGCAAGGGGAATAAAGATGAGAGTTCAAACTACAGAGTATAAGTTTGTTGAGCAAACCTGGAAAATTTGTAGGGGAGGACTGAGAGGGTGATGACTTGTACAGAGCATCAGATTGGGGTCGAGAAGTGTGGTTTCAGGTGTTTGTATTGAAGAATGTGTGCGAGAAATGCTTAGAGAAAAGGATGGATCTATGTGGATCTGGAGAGGGCATATGAGAGGGGTGATAAAGATGCTTTGTGTAAGGTAGTAAGACTTATACGATGTGAAAGGTAAGTTGCTAGAAGCAGTGAGAAGTTTTTATCAAGGGTGAAAGGCATGTGTACGAGTAGAAAAAGAGAAAAGTTATTGGTTCCCAGTCGGTCTGCAGCAGGGGTGTGTGGGATGTCACCATGGTTGTTCAATTCGCTTACGGATGGGATGGTGATGGAGGTAAATGCGAGTCTTGAGAGAAAGGGGCGAGTATGCAGTCTGTAGGGGGATAAGAGGACCTGGGAAGTGAGTCACTGGTTGTTTGCTGATGAAACAGCTCTGGCAACAGATTCCAGTGAGAAACTGTAGAAGCTGGAGACTGTGTTTGGAAGAGTGTGTGAAAGGAGAAAGTTGAAAGTAAATGTGTATAAAATCAAGGTTCTGAAAAATTAGTTTTAGCAGGATTGAGGAACAGATTGGCTGGGACGTGAATTGGAATGGAGAAAAAATTGCAGGAAATAAGTGTTCTAGATAACTGGGAGTGGACATGGCAGCGAAAGGAACCATGGACGCGGAAGTCAGTCGGGGGTGGGGGGAAGGTTCTTGGAGCGATGAAGAATGTGTGGAAAGAGAAAACGTTACCTGGAAGGGCAAAAATGGCTCCGAGGGATGCGCTGGTGAAGGTAATGCTGCATTAGTGGAGGAAATACAGGACTAGTGAAGGTAATAAGGCACTAGTGAAGGTAACAAGGCACTAGTGAAGGTAATAAGGCACTAGTGAAGGGAATAAGGCACTAGTGAAGGTAATAAGGCACTAGTGTAGGTAATAAGATACTAGTGAAGGTAATAAGGCACTAGTGAAGGTAATAAGGCACTAGTGAAGCTAACAAGGCACTAGTGAAGGCAATAAGGCACTAGTGAAGGTAATAAGGCACTAGTGAAGGTAACAAGGCACTAGTGAAGGTAATAAGGCACTAGTGAAGGTAATAAGGCACTCGTGAAGGTAATAAGACTTGCATTTATAGAGACAGGAGCAACAAGCAACAGCACAGAAGATGAGGCCATGTGGGAAATCTGTCTCGGTGAGAGTTAATCCTGCCGCTGCTCTGGGAGAGTGGGAGGGGATCTTCTCCTGTTCTGGGAGAGTGGGAGGGGATCTTCTCCTGTTCTGGGAGAGTGGGAGGGGATCTTCTCCTGTTCTGGGAGAGTGGGAGGGGATCTTCTCCTGTTCTGGGGGAGTGGGAGGGGATCTTCTCCTGTTCTAGGAGAGTGGGAGGGGATCTTCTCCTGTTCTAGGAGAGTGGGAGGGGATCTTCTCCTGCTCTGGGAGAGTGGGAGTGTCGATCCCCTGCCGTAAAAGGGGAGTGTGGGAGAGGACCTGCCGCTGCTGTGCTGTGTTGGGATGTGTTGTAAACCTACTACGTCTGAGGGTTCAAATCTGGTGTCAAACTACGTCTGAGGGTTCAAGATGGCCGACAGGCGTCCAGTTCAGCCAATAGGAAAGATGATATCGAGTGGTGCGGCTTCCTTGTTCACGTTGTGATGTGATCAGGTCACTCGACTTGCTTGGGACACGTCCACTACCGGAACTGGGCCGCCATGAGAGGTGCCTGGTGAATGATCCACGGTGCCTTCAGAAAGCAGAAGCGGTTCCACCAACCTGTTCCTATATCCTGTGGCCAGCAGTCTGATCGACCTGTTTCTTTCACACAGCGATATAGTGTTTCTCCACCCTGCTTCGTCATCTGGGAGATGTTTCATCCCACTGTTTCATCACTAAAGGGATGTTTCGTCAAATTGTTTTGCTACCAGAGGGATGTTTCATCCTTCCTGTTTCATCAATAGGAAACCTGTTTCATCTGTCTCCCGCGTTAGCGAGGTATCGCAAGGAAACAGACGAAAGAATGGCCCAACCCACCCACATACACATGTATATACATAAATGCCCACACACTCCCATATACATATCTATACATTTCAACATACATATACATACACAGACATATACATATATACACATGTACATATTTAACCAAGCTAGCGTCATCCATATATATATATATATATATATATATATATATATATATATATATATATATATATATATATCCCTTTATAATATCAAGCATAATTTTAACTCTAAATATAAATCCTACAAAGCTATTTGTTTAACTTTTCCTCAAAATACATTCGAATGTGTGGATGCGAACCATTATCGCCCAACAAACCTCAATATCCATAAAATAAAGTCTGTCAATACGTCAGGGAAGCTGCGCCACGGGAAAACCTGAGACTGTCTGGCTTTCCATTTTCTTTATCTCAGCAGTTTTTCGATGCGACTTAAGAAAAGAAGGTATAAACTTTTGGCATATGTGGGGTGTTCTGGTTTTATCATCGGTGGTATGGGGAAGACAAGGAAGGATTTTGAGACATGGAAGACAAATGTCACGTGTAGTGATGACCAGTGAAGATTTACCGAGGAAGCTGTTTGCAGATGATGTATTACTGGTGTATACCTTGTATACCTCAGACATAATGTGTGTGTGTGTGTGTGTGTGTGTGTGTGTGTGTGTGTGTGTGTGTGTGTGTGTGTGTTTAAGTACTCAACTTCTTCATACGTATATTCATAAGACGGTAACCAGAGTGAAATAAGAATAAGTTATGAACCCGGACCAAACACATCGCTCGAAACTCCAGACGCTCGTGGCTATCCCAAGCTATCCTGGCCTTTCCTGACGGTACTGTCCACTGTACAGAACTTCAGGCCATGAAAGTTTCAGGATTCGAACCCCGCCAGATATTTGGCCAGGTCCGTCTACCAAAGTGACGTGGTTCAGATACACTAAGAGGGACGGGTCAGGGTGACTTGGACCGTCTCGTGGTCGAGACAGAACCATCGCCCGAGGAAATTCAAAAGTCAGTCTAAATTTCTACGCACAAAAGTAAACAAAAACACATTCATTCTAAAAGGGCGTAAGAACAGGTACATGACAAACACGCACAGACCTACAAACGCATACAAAATACATAGGCAAGCAAAAAATACGACGCAAACCCCGCACAGCTATAAGACATAAACAGACATACACACAAACATAGATACATACAAATAAACAAGAACCTAGACATATAACCATACAAGCGCAAATACAGACGAACATACAAGCACACAAATCTACAAATATGTGCACAAAAAATACAAAGAGACGGGGCTCTACGAGTATACAAGTTTCTCTTCACACAGCACAGAAGAGATTACAAATAGATAATTATTGCGTTTGTTTGTTTGTTTTATAGATAGACAATGACATCAACACTGCAAGGTGCACATCATGACATCAAGATTAAGCACAACAAACACAACACACACTTCCCCTGATGTGCCCAGAACCTGCCCTCACAAAACCTGCTTCCTCACCTGACCAAACCACACAGGCTTTTCTTTCACCACAAGCTCTACCAATCACACAGAGGTTCTACCAATCACACAGAGGCTCTACCAATCACAGAGGCTCCAGTCACTCAATGCAGCTCTACCAATCACCGCAGTTCTATCAATCACAGAGGACCCTACCAGTCACTCAGGATCACTGCAAATAACCCCTCACCATACATGCATTTTCTATGTTGTTTACTTCCTGGTAGACATGTCTTCCTACCAGAAATGAATTACACTTTCCCCTTGTTGCTAATAGAAACGAGTTACATTTCCACCCTTTCCTAACAGAAATTAATTACGTTCCACACTTTTCCACCCTTTCCTAGCAAAATATAATTACATTCCCATCCTAATGAAACTGATTACATTTTCGCCTTTCCTAAGACAAAGTACTTTCAAAATTTGCCCTTCTCATAACTGTACATTTGCTCAGGGATTCGTTACTTACATGTGAATAGCAGAATAATATAACACACACAAGCTTGACACAATCAAGACAAGACAGAAATGGGAACAAGTTGTACACGAAGTAGATACGTTCTAGAGATAATATGGGAACAAGTTGTACACGAAGTAGATACGTTCTAGAGATAATATGGGAACAAGTTGTACACGAAGTAGATACGTTCTAGAGATAATATGGGAACAAGTTGTACACGAAGTAGATACGTTCTAGAGATACTTTCAAGCAGTTCTTGAGATAATTACTAGAGATCATTACTTGAGACCCGGCTCACATAGGGCGTCATCAGGGACATGTTATCCAGGCTTTCAGAAACTCGCGAGTCTACATTAGACACTGTTAAAAGGAGTGAGAAAATCAACCTTACCGACTGACACAGAACGGGAAGTATGGAATAGAATGATACAAATTGAAAAAAAAAAGTGCTATTCCAACGTCACATGAAGTGGAAAGCGATGCCAATCCACGTGAACGATATCAAATGAAAACCAGTCACTCGGCGATATATTTACCAAGTGAAAAAAAAAAGAACTAAGCCAAAGCGAAGGGAACAATACAAAACAGAAGCTCTATAAGCCGTTCCAAAACCAACAATGTAATTTGAAAAAACAAAAACTAACACACATCAAGAGAACGATATAATATGAAAAATCAGGCCACTCTACCAGAGCAATTTAAAAAGTAAAATTAATCCACGTCGAGCGACCGAACTGAAATGAAAAGTCGAGGCACAGAGTCGATACAAAATGGAATTGAGGTCACACAGAGAAGGGGCCCAGGTGAGGATATTCCCTCAAGGGCCCAGTCCTCTGTTCTCAACGCTACCTCGCTAATGCGGGAAATGGCGAATAGTATGAAAGAAAAGAAGATATATATATATATATATATATATATATATATATATATATATATATATATATATATATATATATTTATAATTATTATACTTTGTTGCTGTCTCCCGCGTTAGCGAGGTAGCGCAAGGAAACAGACGAAAGAATGGCCCAACCCACCCACGTACACATGTATATACATACACGTCCACACAAGCACATATACATACCTATACATTTCAACGTATGCATATATATACATACACAGACATATGCATATATACACATGCACATAATTCATACTTGCTGCCTTTATTCATTCTCGTCGCCACCCCGCCATACACGAAATGACAACACCCTCCCCCCTCATGTGCGCGAGGTAGCGCTAGGAAAAGACAACAAAGGCCACATTCGTTCACACTCAGTCTCTAGCTGTCATGTATAATGCACCGAAACCACAGCTCCCTTTCCACATCCAGGCCCCACAAAACTTTCCATGGTTTACCCCAGACGCTTCACATGCCCTGGTTCAATCCATTGACAACACGTCGACCCCGGTATACCATATCGTTCCAATTCTCTCTCTCTCTCTCTCTCTCTCTCTCTCTCTCTCTCTCTCTCTCTCTCTCTCTCTCTCTCTCTCTCTCTCTCTCTCTCCTCACTATCTACCCACTATCTACCTACTATGTCCTCACCCTCGCTTCTCTTTAAGAGCCGACTGGGAACCCATCCCTAGGGAGTCTCGACAATGTTACCAACTCGACCCATCTGTCACCTTTAGTCTGGGCAGTAGTACCAACCTCCTCTCTCTCTCACTCACACACACACACACATCCTTTATCCCCCCATGCCAAAAACCCCTTAGATCCTACAATGTTACCCCCCCCCCCAACTCGTGCTTTCAAACGTCTTCAGAACTTTCATCATATACCACAAAAGCTGCGGTTATACAACACAACTTGGGGCCAAAAGTTACCTGTGTGTGTGTGTGTGTGTGTGTGTGTGTGTGTGTGTGTGTGTGTGTGTGTGTGTGTGCAAAAGCCAGAGTCATCCCCCTTCCCCGACCCACGCTGCCCTCCACGGGGGGACCACATCTCGTGGGCGTGTCGACTCAGCCCATAAAGAGGGTCAGGTCCGACTTTGGCCTCGTTGGCGAGATTTACCATTTGAGATATCTCTATGACACCCCCTCCCCCCTCCGCCTCCCTTCCTGTGGCAGACAAGGCTATTCTCCCCCTACCTCCATATCCCTCCTCTCCCCCCCAACACCCACCCAACCCCAGGCACCTCCGACCAAGCCAAAGAAAACAGGAATTAAAAATCAAAATAACCCACGTTAGAGAAAAACATTTACAGAGCGGAGAGAAAATATCGTTAAAAATTCCTGTTCTAAGAAAAAGAAAAAATAACAAGGAGAATACTATCATCACAAAAATTTACGGTCAATATAAACAAAATACAGATAAAGAAAAAAAAAATGCTTATAAAAACTTTTTTCTAACCCAGGGGAACCTAGAGACGGGAATATGAATGTAAACATCACCCAATGAAGAAAAAATATACTTGAAAAAAGTATATATGAAGGGAAGAAAACATTTATACATGAAAGGAAAATAAGTAGAGGGAAAAAATCAGAGGAAAATAAAACTAGAAAGAAAAAATAATAGAATGGGGAAAATAATACCTAGAAAAGGAAAACATAACCGACAGGAAAAATAGCAAGAAAAATACCAGAAAGGGCAAACATAATACCCGAAAATAAAATATTAAAAATACCAGCAACCCTGGCAATCCAGGGTGGGAAAAATTATATAAAAAAAAAATATATATATATATATATATATATATATATATATATATATATATATATATATATATATATATATATATATGGCTGCCTCTGGGTGGGGTAATTCCCCTTGACAGCTAACAGAATGCATCACATCATAATTAACACCATAAAGAAGAGAGAGAAAAAACAAATATAATTAAAAACGTTGTGGCTGACACACACACACACACACACACACACACACACACTATATATATATATATATATATATATATATATATATATATATATATATATATATATATATATATATATACAAAACAACAGGAAAAGGGAAGGTTCCAGTCTAGGGCGCCATCGTATTTCTTCCCTAAGATGTTAAGCCCCCGTCTCCCCTCTCCCTACGGGGAGGATAATTACGCGGGTTAAGAATCCCAATCTGTCGGGATATCAGATTAAGGCGAGGTGTTCCCTACTAGAAATATAATATGTAAATTGGGCGGCTAAAGCAGGAATAAGTGGAAAAGATTATATATATATATATATATATATATATATATATATATATATATATATATATATATATATATATATATATAAACACGAATATAGTCCATATGAACGTGCACTTTCATAGAACACATAACACCTTACAACAGCCAGGACTCGAACCCAGGATCTTTTGCGTAGTATTCGGGAACGCGCACCTGCTATGATCGCCTCTAATAGGAAGATGACTATTGGATTACAAGTAATCGAATACCCTTTGTCTCACATGCATGAGCATCGGTCAAATCCCATCAGGCTCACATTACCAGCAGTTAGCATTCTACAAAACATTACTATACAATCGGTGGAAGAATATATCAACACGAATATACTCCCTCACTCTCCATCTCTCTCAATCATCTCTTAATACCATTCTCTCTCTCTCTCTCTCTCTCTCTCTCTCTCTCTCTCTCTCTCTCTCTCTCTCTCTCTCTCTCTCTCTCTCTCTCTCTCTCTCTCTCTCTCTCCCCTCACTTCCTCCCCATCTATTAACTACCCAAGAACAACGAGCATCTCATCGCCCCCAGACTCTTCACCCAGTAATAATCTCCCCTTCACCCCCCAACTGCTGGTTCATTCTGAATCCCATTATACCAGAACCCTTTCCGTTAAGGCACACTTCCTAATTCCCTGCCCCCAGCTCACCTGGCTATCTATAGCTTATGTATTGATTGATATAGCGTTACACACATTGTAATTGTTCATAGTTTCTTATGTATAATTTCTTAATCCCCCGATGTTGTTTTATCAACATCAGTTAAGAACAGTTGGGATGACTGCGGATCGACTGCCGCGACCAGGATTCGAACCTATGCTCTCGACCCAGGGTGGGCCCGTGAATGTGTCATGGTCAGGAACGCTAACCGCCGCCACACTAGATTCTGGAATCTCTCACTTGAGTGCGCCACCAGAGCTGTGTTATCTGTTAACAACAATCTGACGAACATGAACAGGAACAAGAACGATTGAAAAAATTCGTGATCCCGATGAACAAAAGAATACCATAGTAATTAGGGTGAAAATCAAACGAACAACGTGACATATAAAATAACAAAGAACATATAAAAAACAAATAAACAAACAACACAGCCCTGAACAAAATGAACAAACAGCGACAATACTGGTGCACAAAATGAACAAACAGCGAAAATACTGAACAAAATGAATGAACACAGTAAAGACGACATGAATAATGAAATCTGAAATACACAACACAAGGCTTCCTCTGTCTGGTGACGTAAAGTTTCTGATGCTGGAATCTTAAGTGTGTGTGTGTGTGTGTGTGTGTGTGTGTGTGTGTGTGTGTGTGTGTGTGTGTGTGTAGCCTTAATGCTTTCAGTAAACCTCAACCTTTTAAAATCCTTAAATATAGCACTTACAAGATGCACACGGAAATCTTCACCTCATCTGACTCATTCCTCTCTCTCTCTCTCTCTCTCTCTCTCTCTCTCTCTCTCTCTCTCTCTCTCTCTCTCTCTCTCTCTCTCTCTCTCTCTCTCTCTCTTTGTGGTGGCCTCTCCCTGCCCCATCAGTCTTGCCACACCACTATTAACCACAGTTGTGATTCATTACAGTCCAACACCATCAAGAAACACAAGCCTCAGTTAACAGATTTAAAGATGGGCACGTGTAAGCCAAACTGAGTTTACCTTCCATGACACCAATACTAAAACGATTTATTTACATCCGAATTACGTTAACAAGTGGACAGCCAATAGATCATGAGTTTAACTCTCAGTATACTGACACCGCAGAACAGAGAACCTAATGCATATTGTTGGTTTACATCCAAATTACAGCGACATATGAATACTAAGTACCGTAAACCCTCCTAAATATGGCAGTTTACGTCTTAATACCGAGCTTATATGGATACCATTGACCAACAGCCCTACTAAATATGGCAGTTTACATCCAAACACCCAAGAGTAAAAGTATACCAGGACCCAAGATTACATCCTACATATATGGTTTAGTTTACATATAAATAGCAAGTGGACAAGGATACCTCAAGCCGATAAACCCCTTCCGTGTGTACAGTTTACATAAATGTATTCAGTTTGCTGCACACAGCGAGCGAGTACTTTGAGTTTACAGCCATATGCAGTAGGTTCTGTCTAATGGCCTTAAAGCACAGTTAATAATCTTAATGAAAATGCTTCGATAATCAACAAATGGGCTACGAGTTAAGGGCCAACTTTACGAGAATACTGGGCGTGCGACGACCCGTTTCAAGAGTAACGCGCCACGTGTAACAGACGTCTACCAAGACACAATACATAGTTACCTACAAGTAAGACATCTTGGCAGGTCAATATTATCTACTTTTATGATATATTTACCGACCAAGCATCTACTTCCCGTGGCAATTTTATCTTTAGAAGATAAGTGCTAATTTTATTAATTCATCAAAACCATTTTATTTACTTTTTCAATTATTATCATTATTATCATTATTATCATCATTATTGTTATTATCATTATTATTATCATTATCATTATTATTATCATAATTACTATATAATAGTAGTAATAGTATGGGTAGCAATGCATATATGTATATTGTACATATAGAAATACACAATATATATGTGTGTATATATATATATATATATATATATATATATATATATATATATATATATATATATATATCTTTCTTTCAAACTATTCGCCATTTCCCGCGTTAGCGGGGTAGCGTTAAGAACAGAGGACTGGGCCTTTGTGGAATATCCTCACCTGGTCCCCTTCTGTTCCTTCTTTTGGAAAATTAAAAAAAAAAAAAAAGAGAGGGGAGGATTTCCAGCCCCTCGCTCCCTCCCCTTTTAGTCGCCTTCTACGACACGCAGGGAATACGTGGGAAGTATTCTTAATCCCCTATCCCAGGAATATATTTTTCCAAAAGAAGGAACAGAGGGGGGCCAGGTGTGGATATTCCACTAAGGCCCAGTCCTCTGTTCTTAACGCTACCTCGCTAACGCGGGAAATGGCGAATAGTTTAAAAGAAAAGAAAGAAAGATATATATATATATATATATATATATATATATATATATATATATATATATATATATATATATATATATATATATATATATTACAGCAATCTTAAGACCCCAAGTTTCACTTCCCCGGAAGATATGTTTCAAAATATTCTAAACTTTTCTGTAAAACTACAAAAGGAGACTGAAGGACACCATGAAATATTGCCTCCAGGGGCGAGAACAAAAATGAAAATAGTGGACAGTGGATCAAAGGGTAAGATAAAAAGAGAGGGAGAAAATACGACACTCTCCCAAATTTGGTAGTTAGAGAGAGAGAGAGAGAGAGAGAGAGAGAGAGAGAGAGAGAGAGAGAGAGAGAGAGAGAGAGAGAGAGAGAGAGAGAGATCCCATGATGACTTGGTTGGAACGGTAAGGCAAGGCCCCAGACGGGCCTGCGTTAAGTACAAGTCCTCCGAACATCCACACATCTATCAATCTACATCATCGATGGATTCAACAAGAAAATGACATCATATACCTCCTGTACACCATCGCTGTGTACAAGCCATGAAATATCATGCACTCAGCTTAGCTTAGAAATACACCTCATGCAAACACACCATCGCTGTGTACAAGCCATGAAATATCATCCACTCAGCTTTGCTTAGAAATGCACCTCATGCAAACATACCATCGCTGTGTACAAACCATGAAATATCATCCACTCAGCTTAGTTTAGAAATACACCTCATGCAAACACCAGCTGAGGAGCCTGGCGAAGCTGAGGCCAGCATCCTGCACTACTCCAATCCATGTGTCCTGGACCCCAGGGGTGTCGACTGAAAATCTGAGATTTTTGACAAGCTGTTGTCCATTCACACTTGCTGGCATTGTGTGTGTGTGTGTGTGTGTGTGTGTGTGTGTGTGTGTGTGTATGTGTGTGTGTAGTTAGGTCAGTCACCCTCATACCATCTATATTTGGCTCAGGATCGATTCCGGGACATTCAAGTTTACGGTCAGTATCAGCTAAAAGAGAGATTACATATTCATCAAATGCACACAAACCTCCTAATACATACGTATATATATATATATATATATATATATATATATATATATATATATATATATATATATATATATATATATATATATATATATATAATTGTTCATAAAACCCAGGCAAACTCCCTGGAAAGAAAGGTAACATATCTTTCTCATGTCGACAGCCCGTACGACAACCTCAACCGGGCGCCTTGCAGCGAGCCGCCTGGCAACGTTGACGCGTGCCAAAACACGGCCCGGCCGAAGAAAACTATTGACATTAAACATTCTGTGTCTGCCAACCAACTCCTCTTGCCTTACCTCTTGAAAGGAGGAAAGGTTAGACATGCATGCGAAATGTAGCCAAAATTCAGCCAAAAACTTTATCAAACAAAGCCGATAATTCTAACCACAGCCAACATAAATAATACATACATATATATATATATATATATATATATATATATATATATATATATATATATATATATATATATATATATTATCCCTGGGGATAGGGGATTAAGAATACTTCCCACGTATTCCCTGCGTGTCGTAGAAGGCGACTAAAAGGGGAGGGAGCGGGGGGCTGGAAATCCTCCCCTCTCTTTTTTTTTTTTTTTTAATTTTCCAAAAGAAGGAACAGAGGGGGCCAGGTGAGGATATTCCAAAAAAGGCCCAGTCCTCTGTTCTTAACGCTACCTCGCTAACGCGGGAAATGGCGAATAGTTAAAAAAAAAAAAAATATATATATATATATATATATATATATATATATATATATATATATATATATATATATTTTTTTTATTTTCCAAAAGAAGGAACAAAGAAGAGGTCCAGGTGAGGATATTCCCTCAAGGGCCCAGTCCTCTGTTCTTAACGCTACCTCGCTATCGCGGGAAATAGCGAATAGTATAAAAAAATATATATATATATATATATATATATATATATATATGTATATATATATATATATATATATATATATATATATATATATATATATATATATATATATATATATATACGGAGACACCATTACACTGGTTAATATGGAAGTTAATTGAAATGTAAAATGAAAGCAAGTTCACAGGATTTCATCTTCCTACATGCCCGGAGACACAAGTCTTCAGGCGAGTGTTATCTTGTCCAACCATCCTGAAGATGACCCCAGCACGGGCTGTGCGGGGCCCCCGTCACACAGCCCACCAGCCCCCAGTATGATGCAACGGGTCTTCTTGCTCCTGAAGAAATGACGACGTACCGCCATAGAATACTGTGACATGGGGAGGCATCAAAGCCAACACCCAGCGCCTCTCTCTCTCTCTCTCTCTCTCTCTCTCTCTCTCTCTCTCTCTCTCTCTCTCTCTCTGGAGAGATTTGTCCTGTTTCTCTCGTAGTTGTCTATACAAACATCGTGAGCAAATTGCATAAACTCGAGCGAACCGATTTACGTTTTCTTCAACAGGATTGTTTACTAACAGAACCATTCACCAATCAGAGATGCTGAAGGCATCACCACAGTTAAGGTTAACAACAGGCCTGACCTCCTCGGTGTAGCAGTCAGCGTTGCTGACCCTCACGCATTCACGGGCTCGCCCATAGTCGAGCGCATGGGCTCGATTCCTGGTTGCGGTATTCGGCCCACAGTCAATCCAGCTGTTCATCCACCCCTAGTGGAAAATCAGTCCACAGACATGCTTAGGTCATCCTGTGGCTCTTCTCTCACCACAGTAATCCCTAAGACCCTGATCTCTCTCCCAGTGTCACAAAGCACGCACCCTGCTGCCTATCGCTACCTTCACTCCTTTGTATCCAGACGATCAACCACACTACGTATCTCCCCACCCACCCCACGCCCGCTGCTGCAACACATTACGACGCTTACAACAAAGAACAACACAGCGCGGTATCACAGCGGCAATAGAGAAAGCGAGGCAGTACATGTACTGGCGAGACATGCGTACTCAAACTACTGGGTGTGCCAAGGTCCACCATAACTCCCCCCTCCCACAATCCCCTTACACACTGGCACTACCCGGGGCACCGTGACGTCATACTTGGCACTGTGGGCGACACACACACACACACACACACACACACACACACACACACACACACACACACACACGCCACATGAGGATGGGGCTAAAAGAGATTTGAATCATCTCGCTTCTTCCTCGTTGGGACGAAACCTCCGCCTCTGTACACCATCAAGGCCGACGCTGCCGCTGCTCTCTCACTGGCTGAGAGAGAGAGAGAGAGAGAGAGAGAGAGAGAGAGAGAGAGAGAGAGAGAGAGAGAGAGAGAGAGAGAGAAAGGAGGGGGGGGGGGGCCCGGACATTGAAACACTGCCATCACCACTCTCCCAACGGTGCTAAAGAACAGTGTAGAGAAGAGGGGCCCCCTAGGTAGTGGGTGGTTGGCACTGCTATCGTATGACATCATTAGCAGTGCCAAGATCCCTGGGACTTCCCTCACCCCCTCCCTCCCCTCAAGGATAAGCTTGGGTGTGGGATGTCAGTGTTTCGAAGAAGGAATATTCGACCTTACGTAACAGACTGAAGCCATGGGACATTTATCCTTATATAGCTTCTAGAAGAAGGGATATTCGACTGAAGCAGGGATGTTCGACCTACAGCAGGGACATTCGACCTTTAGCGATATTCGCCTTCAAGGGCACCTCAAGTAGGGACATTCGACCTTAAATAGACACCGACCTCAAGAAGGAATATTCGACCTCAAGCAGCGACAGTCGACCAAACTCGGCGGTCTGAAGCTATGGGACATCCGACCTTATGTATCTTACATTAAGCTTGTGTAATATTATCTATCTTCCCAAATCTACAAGCGACAAACAAATAACAAACAGATCCCATGAACAATTAGAAAGGTAATCTGAGAGATAACAGAATTACATTTACATGAATAACAGGCATCAGGACGGGAATAACACTGAATGATAAATATGCCACTTCAAATCGAACATGAAGTAAAGTTGTGTCAAAGATCTAACAATACAAAGCTATATAACATAAATGTAATCTTAAATATAAAAGCTATGTGAGGACACATCAGTGAAATGTAAATCTATTATCTCATCATATCTTCTACAGAACAATACAGCTGTATCTCACACATCAACTTAGCTTCATTATCGAATAACAAATATACGTTTCATACGTCTCATTGATCGACTATTTGATACTAAATCTATACCACATACATATAACGCAGTCTGGGAATATGGAGGGAGGGATCTACTACCTAAAAACGGTGGACTAAAGCCTAAAGAAACAAAAGAGTGATTGCGTGATGATACCAGAGAGGATAAAAGAATGACGCTCTTTCAGAGAGAAATTATGGACGAGTCTATTGTCAATAAAGTGTCATCATCTGGTCGAATGAAGATAAATATTCCATTTTGTTACAAGGTATAACTTTGTTTACACTACAACAGATCCTTTGTTACCCTATTTATCTTTCTCTCTCTCTCTCTCTCTCTCTCTCTCTCTCTCTCTCTCTCTCTCTCTCTCTCTCTCTCTCTCTCTCTCTCTCTCTACTATATAACTCGACATCTCGTTGTCGTACGTACCGGCAGGTACAAACAAGGACGATTAGTCAGGTACTTGGGTCCGGCGTGGCCACGACACGACCATCGTCGCCCGTGACCCCAGAACATGACGACCACGCCCATGCATCGACCCTTCCCTGGCCGAGATCAACGACAACACTCATGACCTCACATTTCTCGTCCATTGGAAGGACCGGCGAATCAAGCGATACAAAGCCTGGCTCACGGACGCCCAGCCCACGTCCGTTCTCGCACGACAAGAATGACACGAATGGTCAAGAACGACCATTCACGACCACTTAATCGGGCCACACTAGGCCTCTCTTATACACCATATACACTAACTGGGTCGCAATGTATAAATTACACTGTGTAGGCCTAACGAAGTCTTACACAACACAAGGGTTTAGTATGAGCTCAGGTTTAAACCGTCCCTATGTGATGTCTGCATACCAAACACAAGACACATACGGCAAACATATATTAAGGCATACGTAGGCTAGGTAAAATAGATGCAAATCAAGATACATATCTAAACTTTAGATGTATCTTGCCTTACAAGGTAAACACAAGGTGTGGTATACGTAAGGTAAGGTATACATGAGGTAATTTTACAAGGTAAGGTATAGGTAAGATAAAGCATACGTAAGATAATGTATACTTAAGATAACACCAACTCCTTCACAGAACAAACCTCTGATCTACAGATATGAAAGTCAGAAATCTTATAGGATCTCACTTCATTAAACCACAAGGGTGTTGCATGGAACACTTGTCATGTCGCCTGCAGTGCAACACATTGAAAGTGAAATGACTGAAAATATTATCTGAATATCTATCTATCTATCTATCTATCTATATATATATATATATATATATATATACATATTACGTTCTATGGTGTTATAAGAGGATTTGCTTCAAATCTATATAATTCCTGGTTACGTTTCAGATTAAACCTTATTTGTAAGTAATATAAAATCAGAAAAATCCTAATCTAGAGTTACGGAACTCCGCCATTCAATTGTTTGATTGTCTGGGAACATATGTACAAATTTTTATGAGCGCGAGATAAAAACTTTTCAAGTTATGACTAAACTTGAGTTCCGGTTAAAAAGGAAAAAAAAAAAAAAGCCTTGAAACTAGTCCAGGGCGATTGCCTCTCCCTCGGTATTTTAAACAATCTATCATTTCCATCCCTCCACACCGGCAAGCGGCCCTCCACGAACAATAATTCCGTTGTTTGGATAAAAATCTGAATAACAGATTCCCGTCTGTTGCATCTGTTATTCTTCCAGTGAAAAAACAGAGGCTTGCTGGCGGGGTAACAGCTGTATTGATTCAACTGTTGCTTGGAATTCTTTATTTTTACTGATCAATAAATCAATACGCGTATACATGTATATATATATATATTTTTTTTTTTTTTTTTTTTATACTTTGTCGCTGTCTCCCGCGTTTGCGAGGTAGCGCAAGGAAACAGACGAAAGAAATGCCCCCCCCCCCCATACACATGTACATACACACGTCCACACACGCAAATATACATACCTACACAGCTTTCCATGGTTTACTTCAGACGCTTCACATGCCTTGCTTCAATCCACTGACAGCACGTCAACCCCTGTATACCACATGACTCCAATTCACTCTATTTCTTGCCCTCCTTTCACCCTCCTGCATGTTCAGGCCCCGATCACACAAAATCTTTTTCACTCCATCTTTCCACCTCCAATTTGGTCTCCCTCTTCTCCTCGTTCCCTCCACCTCCGACACATATATCCTCTTGGTCAATCTCTCCTCACTCATTCTCTCCATGTGCCCAAACCATTTCAAAACACCCTCTTCTGCTCTCTCAACCACGCTCTTTTTATTTCCACACATCTCTCTTACCCTTACGTTACTTACTCGATCAAACCACCTCACACCACACATTGTCCTCAAACATCTCATTTCCAGCACATCCATCCTCCTGCGCACATCTCTATCCATAGCCCACGCCTCGCAACCATACAACATTGTTGGAACCACTATTCCCTCAAACATACCCATTTTTGCTTTCCGAGATAGTGTTCTCGACTTCCACACATTTTTCAAGGCTCCCAAAATTTTCGCCCCTCCCCTCCTATTCCACTCCTCATGTCCATCCGTGTAGTCATCCGCACCAATACAAACAATTCACTGTTCAGTTCTTGTCACACTCGCCTCCATTGACTTGACCTCCCCTACCTACCTATAACTCACTATTCCCATTCACTCAACCTTTTCCTGCCCAACACTACACAAACTCATAACCTCCATTTCCTCACATGAAGGACCGCGCTGTATCATCAGCGAACAACAACTGACTCACTCCCCAGCCTCACTCCACGACTTCATACTGCCCATATTCCAGGATGTTCATAACTCCTTCAACCCACCATAAATTAACCACCATGGGCATCAACACCCCTGCCAAACCTAGTCCGAATATCAATACACTTTCCTCGATCTTACACACACAGGTTACTCGATAAACACTTTTACTGCCTATTAAACTGCCATCCAACCAAATCTTAATACCATACAATCATCTATCAACTATATAATGCCCAGATCCATAATCTACAAAAATCCATTTAACGTTTAAGTATTTCTCCTACATCTTAAACAAAGGTGATCATACTCAAATCCTCAGTAATCTGAACACGGTAGGTTAGTATCCAAAGCTCGAAGTATGTTACTGTAACCCAACCCTCACAGAATCAACTCCCTCCATACAATATAAAGGAATACTCATAAAATATCCATTCTTAAATTGAGCAGTCATTTCATCCGCATTCCTTGTACATGGCTCATGCACCATTGAACCGAATCAGAACTCATTCATGATCATATCTACATTAATACTTACCAATATATAAATACAGTACCTTTATAATTAATTCATGGTAATAACAGATTGCTCAAATGTCTTGCAGTTCCTGTTCGTCAATAACCTTTTGAACTATTCTCAGTCTACCAAATATTTCCTAACCCTCTACTTTCACGAACCCAATGTTGATGCGACATCGACAAATTTTAACGCTAAACTTTCATCTGTCAACGATCATTCAAAAGAATTCAAAATAAAAAAATCCTTAAACTATCCAGCCGCTACTTTATCACCCCCATATTTTAACAAGTTCCATTTCATCCCTTGTCTACGCACGCTATTACCTCCCAGAACAATCTTTTGTTTTCCTAAATTTAATCTGATACATTCCCCAATCTTTGCACCTTTTTTTCCCTCATAAATAACAGAGCTCTTCGCTGACTCAGCGTTGTTCACTGTTCTTGATTCTTCTTTACATTGCATTATTCTCCAAAAATCGTCCAAATGCTTATTTTTTTATATATATATATTCTATATATAATATATATATATATATATATATATATAACAAAAAATCAATAGATAGATATACACTATTATATCAAAAACAAAGAAGCTAAAAAGGCAGACAGATAACGATGATAAGACGACACAACGAGATGTTAGATTGTGGCACAAACATCATAAGAGCGTATGCAGAGTGTAATGCGGCATCGTGTGACCCACTAAACAACAAAGCACTATTGCCTGCAAATAATGAGCAATAGTTCATGAATAAGGTAGACGAGGCCATTGCCTGCAAAGATGAGCTAATGTTCATAAAATGTAGTCCATAAATACTGGCAAGGGATCGCTGGCAGGCTTGAGCGCCAGGCTATCAACACGCCCTCCTCCAGCTCTGTGGATCTAAGATAAGTTATGGAGACAACGGTTCTTAATACACTCTCGATCATGTTGAGCTCTGACGCCACTCCCGTACCACAGCTGCGGTGGATGGGAGGCCAAGACACTGCGAGGATGCTGGTAAATTATGCAGACAACGCTTCTTAATATGTTTGTGTTTCCACGTCAACCCCGTACCGCAGCCTTGGACGATGAGCACCTGTGGTGTATGGGGACCAACACACTGCCAGGGGGTAGGTGTTTTTGGTTACGCTGCAACGGATCCACTACAAATCCACAGTGGTCATATATGACCTAATTTAAGGTGATAACGTTAACATAATGAAAACAAATACTTCTTATATAAACCTGACCTGTTTTACCAAGCAATGGCGAACGTCAAAACGAGAACGCCGTCTGCTCGACACAGTTTACGTACACCATCTTATATTACGAAACATCACCTTCCCCTACGTGTAAATTACCTCATGTATACCTTACCTTGTACTTACCTAACCTTATGTACATCTTACCGATCATGTATACCTTACCTTGCACTTACCTTATGTATGTACATCTCACCTATCATGAATACCTTACCTTGCACTTGCCTTATGTATGTACATCTCTCCTATCATGTATACCTAACCTTATCATGGATTATGTTCTACTTCCTAGTTCTCATATGTCGGGTATGGTTATAAGACGCTTGCTGGGGCTTCCTGACCTGTCTTTTTCTGTATAATTTTTCTTCAGTTGGAGATGGCGCGCACCCTAGCTACGCTTGGCGGTCCCGCAGGAGCCTCGTAAATTTCACGGTCGGTCGCCAATAATATCAAAATGCATGACACCCACTCTAAGCTAACATCTATCTTATACCAATTTTTTTTTCATACATATTCGCCCATTCCTGTGTTAGGGAAGTAGCGTTAAGAACAGAGGAGTGAGCCTGAGAGGGGAAAATCCTCCCTGAACACATAATGCCATCCTGGCAGCAGCATTCCACCTGGTACCATCAGTGTCGAAGCTGGTGACGCTTACTAGACCAAGGGCGTTCGATTTCTAATTATTGAATAGCCATTTCCTTATTATGGCTTCCATACAGCCAAGTGGTATGCGTCACTTTTGCGCCCACCAAAAAAATGGTCGTGGTTCGAATCCTGCTGTCAGGAGGGAGCAAATATTTACGATCGTGGTGGAGAGGCCCCAGAGAATATGGAAGGTTTTGGTCAACAGGAAACCAAGCCCTGAGGAGGAGACCAGATTAGCCAGAACTTGACCAACATCATCATCCCCATACGACACGACCATACAACTCACCACTACCACGTCATCTTATGTTTGTAACCTACGGGGGGGGGGGGGGGGGTGGTTGGGTAGTGTTTATGTGGATATGTGTGTGAGACTCAGAGTGCGACGGTACTGGTGAAGAAAACGGAAAGTGTACGCGCCAGGATGTCCTCGCCAGGACGTTCCATTTTTGTGGCCACGGGCGACCTCCTCACCCACACCCACCGATCATTTTTCTACAACCTTCCTACCCTCTACCCACAACCCCCAAGGTACAAGGCGTACATCAGAGCTGGGGTTGTATACAACCTCAGGATGAGTCTGGAGGTCCATTGTCCTGACGCCACAATTAACTTTTGTAAAGAAACCAGGCCGGCCGCGCTCAAGCCATTGTTGTCTATCCTGGAAGATGAACACCGGCTCCAAGATCTTAATCCCCTTGAGCACAGCGGCACAACCCTTGTGTACGGCAGTACGACCATTGAGCACAGCTGTACGACCCCCTGAGCACAGCGACACGACCCTACTCTACTCGTTGCCACGGGGTAGTACGAAGCAAAATACGACAGCGACAACATACACCATTTTGAGCGAATTTAATCTGAAGATGAAACACCGACGCCATCCTGTCATTCGAAGGAAAAGTCTAAATAAAACGAAAGTATCTAAACTACGTCCTAAAAGTATAAACAACGGTATCTATCACGTACTGAAAGTATATATAAAAGTATATACGAAGATAGCAAAAAAAAAATGGGGGGGGAACTCTGCATAAAAAAACATACCCCCCACCCCACCCCCAACCATCAACGTGAACGAGGCGATATATATATATATATATATATATATATATATATATATATATATATATATATATATATATATATACGGTTAAGAGAGACGAGAACTCCCATAAAAAACGCAGGCAATATCACACTACAAATCACATCAATTCAGCCCAGTAAACCATTCTCTCCGTCCTAACTCTTTCCAATAAGGGACGGCAATGTCAGCAGAATCAGATCCGATGGCATTTTGGTCAGTCTTACCCAACTCCATTATCCACCTGAAAATAGCTCATTAGATCCCCTATATCTAGAGTTAAGGACTGAATCTAACACACTGTTGCCTCTTGTTGGGTCGCGAAACAGTCGATGTGAAAGGTAATCTTTTCTTGCATCGATTACAGCCTGTTACATGACATGGTCAACGCTAGCGTTTTTGAAATTTACAATTATTCCACATCTTTAATTCTCGCGAAAGGCTTGAGTCTCCTAGATATGACACATACCGTTTTCTTCACTTTGTGGGGTGTACGTACCACTGAAGCAGCTATTTATTGTCGTTTATCGGTTCGACATGCAAAACTAAAAATGTCAAAGGCAATTTTACCTAACGGTTGAGACTCTCTCTCTCTCTCTCTCTCTCTCTCTCTCTCTCTCTCTCTCTCTCTCTCCAATAAGGGAAGGCAACGTCAGCTGAACTGCCGTGGATGGGAGGTCACAATGGGCTAGACTGATTCGCGTCGTTACAGGGAGGGAGGAAGGGAGGGACGAGGGATCGAGACTGCTACCGACCTGGACAAATTGGGAGTCATAACCATGAAAGGCATTGCCTCACGGCGATACCATGATTTAAGACCCAGGCAAAATAGGGAGATATTTTTTTATGGTGCCGTCAGATGGGGAAAATGGCCTAGAGAGAAATTTCTGAGGCGAGGAAAGAATTCTGGAAAATGGGGAAAAATTATGGACGGTGGGAAGACTTTTCAAATCGTGGGATTTGTTTTGGACACTGAGAAGAATTCTGTAAGTGTGGGAAGAATCTATGGCCGTAGGAATTATTTTGGACATAAAAAAAAAGACTATGGGAAGAAATTTTGGACCGTGGGAAAAAATATTTCACCGTGGTTATCATTTTCGACGATGTGAAAAAACTGAGCCGAAGGAAGAATTTTTGGCCCGTGGGAAGAATCCAGGTAAAGCGTCCTTTCATCACGTCAATATAAACTGTCATTACAGTCGTTCAGGTGACTAAACCCGAGCTACAATCAGATCAGGTTCTTAGACACAATGCTCTGGATATCATCCATCACTACAACACTACTCCCATATATGGTTTCAGAGGCTGTATGTATATGTACCACTTCATTTAGAAATAGAAGCTGTGATAGATACACAGACAGACAGCACTAGACTGAGCATTACATAAGGAGGTCTGTCTGACCCTGTAACTTTATAGTTTTGGGGTTATGTATGATATGAGAATAAATTGGTTTAATCTAAGTTCTTATACTTACACTCAAGTGTCCATATCATGCAGACAAAGGGCACTTAAACACTACTGACACCAGTGGAAAAATTGGATATGAATAAATAATATCTGCAACACTTTCTTAGAGCTATAGACAAAATATCTAGTCTGGCTAATCCAAGAAATAATGCGTGAAAATCAAAACACTCAAACGCGAGCCATAGTAAAAAAAAATGAAGGATATATTAATAGAACACTGTATTAATTATCATCACTACACTGGGAGAGGTACTAGTAAGATATACGAGTACAGCTTATCCATAAATCTGTTTATTTTCTTTATCAAGAGTCCAATTTACCCAATATGAGCTCCACAGATGGGCCTCTTGGAATCATAAAATCAGCAATCAAAGTAAAACACAGACACACACAGACACACACACACACATACACACACACACACACACACACACACACACACACACACACACACACACACCTCTACAATTTCATTCATGGTCTGTTGAGAAACTTACCATCCAAAACATTTCTTTTTATGAGAAGGATAACGAAAATTCTACCTCCACTTCTTGAAGACAAGGCAAACTTATGTCCCCAAAAGTCTGAGGAAAAATGTCATGAAGCAGGAGTTACATAAAGCTTCAAAGTTGATAAGAATAAACAGAAGCGAAGAATCTCCCGAGAATATATTCTGCAATATTCCAAGCGGATAACATTCCCTGCAAATATTCTAGAATATTCACGGCGAGGAAATGTTCCCGTGAGAAATTTTGCAGTATTCTCAGGAAAAATGTCAGGTGGAGGCTGGAAAATAAGTAACAAAAAAAATAAAAAAAAAAGTTCACATTACAGAAATCACTAACATGTACCTTGATAACTTTAAACACTATTCTCATCATATAACTACCGCGGAAAAATAAAAATAAAAGGGTAAAACGAAGGTGGATAAGTGAGAAGCAAAACAAAAAGCGAAAAATGTGACAAAGTTGTCTGAAGAGCGAGAGTACAAGCGTTGGGGGGACTGAGTCAACACTCCCAAACCCAACTCCCCGCCTCGCTGCTGTTCCTGACACGTGCCGTTCCCTCCCGTACCCCAAACAATCCAACCCGACCTCTCTCTCTCTCTCCCCTCCTCTTCTCTCCCTCTTGCCCTACACTATCTCCCCCTTGTCTCGCCCCCTCCTTGCTTGCTGTTCCTGGCACGTGACGTTCCCTTCCGCACCCCAAGCTACCCAACCCAGTCTTTCTCTCCTTACCACTTACACTCTCTTCCCCTCTTCTCATCTCCCCCTCGTCTCACACTATCTCTCCCCTTGTGACAGTATCTCCCCTTGCGGCTCTAACCGCGATGAAATTATCTTGGAAGGCATTTATCACTCCAATCCATGTTCTCCAATCTTTGTGAAGTTCATTTACTATGCAAATAGTTCAGTAATACCCTCAAAGCTCCCCCTCCCCCCTAGAAAAAACAAATAAATAAATAAATGAAACTGATCTCTTTCTGTAACATGTAATTTAGTCAATCAGTCCCGGTGCCTCGATTATGTTTACTTTATCCTACACATCAAATGCATGTTTACAATGTCCATCCCATACGTCAAATGTATGTTTACTGTGTTCATCCTGTACGTCAAAGGTATGTTTACAATTTTCATCCCGTACGTCAAATGTATGTTTACTATGTTTATCATATATGTCAAATGTGTTTACAAATATACGTCCCGTGCGTCAAATGTATGTTTACTATGCTCATCCTGTACGTCAAAGGTATGTTTATAATTTCCATCCCGTGCGTCAAATGTATGTTTACTATGTTTATCCTATACGTCAAATGGATATACTACGTTTATCTCAAACGTCAAATGAATGTTTACATTTGTTTATCCCATGTCAAAACTAATGTTGAATAAGTTTTTGCCGTTGAATGTATTTCAATCAGGTTTATTCAATGAGTTAAACAAATGCTTACATTATCCCACATGTCAAATATGTTTACCAAGTTTTCAGATGCGTCAGATGTGCTTACTAAATTTAACCCAAACGTCGAACGTATATTTACCTGGCTCATCCTATGCGCATAATGTGTGTCATGTTTACTAAGTCTTCCCCATCCGCAGCTCACTCCCACCATTTACAAACTTTTAACACTACTCTCCTCCTTACGTTAAGCAGCTTTCTTGAGCGGCCTACGTAAAAGCCAACACACGGTAACGCACGGTCTTTAGCGTCAAAACGCTATTACCGTAAGCATAAATCGTCGGTGGGGGTGTAAAAATGTTGAGAACACACGAGAAGGGGAAAGAGAACTCGAGCTAGCGAGGATAGGCCAGGTGGGGGTGGGTGTTGTTGATGCTGCCATTGCCATCACATGGCACTGACGATAACAGGCACTGTCTGGCACCATTTTCTCCTCACCCTAGGACTCTCCCTTCCCCCCCCCCCCCAACACATCCTCCCTCCTACAACCTGATAGGAGGCCTTGCCTGCCATCCCAAATGGAGTGCCACTTGCTTCCTGTCTTACTCAGCGACACTTAGGTGAAAATGACATATGTCTTACTCAACCAAACTCATGGATGTCTTACTCTTGGGTGTCTTACTTAACAACACTATAGAATGTCTTACTCAACAACACTCATGAGTGTCTTGCTTAACCACACTCATGGATGCGTTACACAACAACATTCATGGATGAATTACTTACCCAAACTGACACGGATTGTACTCAAGCACATTTACGGGCCGTACTCAACCACAATGGCACTCGTCTGAGTCAAACACAGAGCCGCAGGTCGTACTCAACCATACCATGCCACACATAGAACAACACCAACTTTAAACCAGCTTCTAAAACTGCCGATTTTAACAAGTTGATATATTAAAGCATTCCGATTTTAACCAAACGAAAAAGTGTACAGACTTCAACCGGTTAACAAATTGTTCCCAGTTTATGCAGTCACTTAAGAAGTTCCAATTCTAACGAATCATTAACACGAGGTAAACGTTTTTTATACTGTGCCGATCTAAATCAATCAAAACACTGCAACAATCTTAAACCTAAATATTATTTGCTCCATTTTTACCAGCTATTTATCCCGATTTTAACCAGTTATTAAATTGTTCCAATCTATACCGTCTATTAACCCGACTGTAACCAGTCATGAAATTATTCCAGCTCTTACTAGCTATAATCCCGATTTCAACCAGTGACCAAACTGTTCCAATTTTCACCAATTTTTGCCATTTTATCCCGATTCTAATCAATTATCAAACTGTTAATTCTAACCGCTGCTTTCAAACCAGACTTAAGTGGACTACCTAAAGATTTAAGGATTAGCGTCTCTGAGTTTTCCTTAATTTAAATGTCAAGAACGTAAGAGCATTCCCAAGTTTCAACGCCGTCATTCATGCTGTCATTCAAAGCGCTCCTGAGGCGTGGTGGACCGGCCCAGTCTTCATTATGTGGCTGTGGACCGGACTAATCTCCATTCTGTTATTCTGAGCTGGTTCAATCTTCATTCTGTGTTCGTGGACAGACCCAGTCTTCAATATGTGCTTGTGGACCAGCCGTCTTCATTCTGGGATTCTGGACCGGTCCAGTCGTCATTTTGTGACTGTGAGCTGATTCAGCCTTTATACTGTAGTCAAGGACCAGTCCAGTGTTTCCTTAGGTGCGGTGGAACCGGACCACTTCTCACTGTAGTTCTAGACCGGTACAATCTGTACTGTTTTGCTTGAAACACAAGCATTCACGCAACACTCCCACCATTGTTTCAGACTAATTTTTCGTCGCCTTGTGACAAATTTGTCTCTTAATCTTACTGACTGAGGCGCTGATGCCCAATTTTATCCATAAAATCCACTAAATACTTTTCAATTACTCAGATATTTCTCCAGGATTTTCTGTTACTTAAACAGAGATTAACTCGATCCATCAAAATACAAAGAACAATATAATGCTTTGCAAGAGGTGATCTAGACTATAAAAACCAAATTAATTAACACAAAAGAGATTAAGCAAACTAATTGCACTTCATTACTCCTTGAACCCGATTTATAATCCAAGTTTGTAAGTGATCAACAAAGGGTACTGATCTACAACATATGATCAATTAACTTGGGAGATTATAAAATATTTTATGAAGCCATCATTTCCAGATGCTGAACAAGAGGCGCAAGTAATGGTCCGTTCCAATTAACGAGTAATTAATATACATGATCGGGGCTATTAATTACACCAGATGGTTTAGGGTAACAGCTAGATTCATGTGACTGAAATATCTGAATATCAGGTAAAATAAAACTTTAGCCCAAAATATGTTTCTTGTTCATCGTAACTGAACTTCAAGTCAAACAGTCCTGAAACATTCAAGCAAGTCAAACCGTCCTAAGACACTCAAGTTTAACTGTCCTGAGACACTCAAGCAAGTCAAACTGTCCTGAGACACTCAAGCAAGTCAAACTGTCCTCAGACACTCAAGCAAGTCAAACTGTCCTGAGACACTCAAGCAAGTCAAACTGTCCTCAGACACTCAAGCAAGTCAAAGTGTCCTGAGACACTCAAGCAAGTCAAACTGTCCTGAGACACTCAAGCAAGTCAAACTGTCCTGAGACACTCAAGCAAGTCAAACTGTCCTCAGACACTCAAGCAAGTCAAACTGTCCTCAGACACTCAAGCAAGTCAAAGTGTCCTGAGACACTCATGTAAGTCAAAGTGCCTGCTGCAGACACTTAGGCAACTCCGAGTGAAGTTTATCCCTACCGAGATACAGGTGTGCTGGCTATTGGGTAGGCAAGCAGAGTCCAGAGTGAGTGCAACTGGTGAGACTGGAATCCCAGCTAAGATCTGATTTCAGGCAAGAGAATTTCTGCATATTCCATTAGACTTCGCAACTGTTCCATGAATATGACCCACAGATGAGCTTTAATACCCCCCCCCCCCCATCCCCCGGTTTATTCACTAGGTTCTTGGTGTTTATGCAATGGTATGTTTAAACAGGAGCAATCAAAGGATTGGTGACTATAATGGACGAGACACGAGTGTACAGTGGGTGTGTGAGACGCGAGACTGGAAACCCAGCTAAAGATCTAATTTCAGACCTTGGGCAGGCAAGAGAATTTCTGCATATTCCATTAGATTTCGTAATTGTTCTATGAATATTAATAAAGCCCGGCGAATGCAAAGCTCTCAGATAAGAATTTTTGACGAGGTTTTATTCACTAGATTCTTGGCGTTTAGTGGGAACTGGTAGGTTGGAGGGGAACAAATCAGGAAGTTGGTGTTTATGAGCGACGAAATATGAGACATGAGTGTATAGTGTGTGATGTGGGCTCCCTGAGCACGATAGTATGGCCCCCTAGGTACGACGGCACGAACGATTGAGCACGGTGGCACGTACAACACCTGAGCACGACGGCACGGCGGTGAGACCACTGAGCGTCATGACGGCACGACGACTGAGCACTAAGGTGCGACTCTTGAGCACGACGGTACGATCCTGGAACACAATGATACGACGCTGAAGCACGACGGTACGATCCTGGAACACAATGATACGACGCTGGAGCACGACGGTACGATCATGGAACACAATGATACGACGCTGGAGCACGACGGTACGATCATGGAACACAATGATACGACGCTGAAGCACGACGGTACGATCCTGGAACACAATGATACGACGCTGGAGCACGACGGTACGATCCTGGAACACAATGATACGACGCTGGAGCACGACGGTACGATCCTGGAACACAATGATACGACGCTGGAGCACGACGGTACGATCATGGAACACAATGATACGACGCTGAAGCACGACGGTACGATCCTGGAACACAATGATACGACGCTGGAGCACGACGGTACGATCATGGAACACAATGATACAACGCTGGAGCACGACGGTACGATCCTGGAACACAATGATACGACGCCGGAGCGCGACGGTACGATCATGGAACACAATGATACGACGCTGGAGAACGACAGTACGATCCTGGAACACAATGATACGACACTGGAGCACGACAGTACGATCATGGAACACAATGATACGACGCCGGAGCACGACGGTACGATCCTGGAACACAATGATACGACGCTGTAGCACGACAGTACGATCATGGAACACAATGATACGACACTGGAGCACGACAGTACGATCATGGAACACAATGATACGACGCTGGAGCACGATGGTACGATCATGGAACACAATGATACGCACGATCATGGAACACAATGATACGACGCTGGAGCACGACGGTACAATCATGGAACACAATGATACGACGCCGGAGCACGACGGTACGATCATGGAACACAATGATACGACGCTGGAGCACGACGGTACGATCCTGGAACACAATGATACGACGCCGGAGCACGACGGTACGATCCTGGAACACAATGATACGACGCCGGAGCACGACGGTACGATCATGGAACACAATGATACGACGCTGGAGCACGATGGTACGATCATGGGACACAATGATACGCACGATCATGGAACACAATGATACGACGCTGGAGCACGATGGTACGATCATGGAACACAATGATACGACGCCGGAGCACGACGGTACGATCCTGGAACACAATGATACGACGCTGGAGCACGACGGTACGATCCTGGAACACAATGATACGACGCTGGAGCACGACGGTACGATCATGGAACACAATGATACGACGCTGGAGCACGACGGTACGATCCTGGAACACAATGATACGACGCTGGAGCACGACGGTACGATCATGGAACACAATGATACGACGCTGGAGCACGACGGTACGATCCTGGAACACAATGATACGACGCTAGAGCACGACAGTACGATCATGGAACACAATGATACGACGCTGGAGCACGACGGTACGATCATGGAACACAATGATACGACGCTAGAGCACGACGGTACGATCATGGAACACAATGATACGACGCTGGAGCACGACGGTACGATCCTGGAACACAATGATACGACGCTGGAGCACGACGGTACGATCATGGAACACAATGATACGACGCCGGAGCACGACGGTACGATCCTGGAACACAATGATACGACGCTGGAGCACGACGGTACGATCATGGAACACAATGATACGACGCTGGAGCACGACGGTACGATCCTGGAACACAATGATACGACGCTGGAGCGCGACGGTACGATCATGGAACACAATGATACGACGCTGGAGCGCGACGGTACGATCATGGAACACAATGATACGACGCTGGAGCGCGACGGTACGATCCTGGAACAAGATAGCATGACCCTTGGGAATGATGGCCTGGCGTGACCAACTGTTGTGCCCAAGGACTATTCCGTTGTGCTATATAACGACCTTAAGGGTCGTGCCGTCGTGTTCGGACCCGGTGCAGAGGTAATAAATTAAGACATTTTACTCGGCTGCATCATCATCATCATCATCCTTGCGAAACTCGCAGTAATTACTGGGGTAATCAATCACATGTCCAGTCTGAATCGTGTTATCAATTTAGTTACATCTTTAATCTGTGTGACCAGTGAGACTCTGAGGTTGGTTTATGTGACTGTCTCGTCCCAGCTCTTTAAACCCCGACACCTTGCTACATGGGAAAGCCAGATGACTGAAGACCTGATGGTCTATGACCATGTTATCTGCTGGAGGACATGGCAGTGCATGGGAAGGAAAGATAACACAAGATATTAGAATTCTTCGTTACTTCTGAAGCGTGTGTGTATGTGTGTGTGTGTGTGTGTGTGTGTGTGTGTGGTTTCCTCTTGAACGAGACACTTCTGATGGCACGTCGGGTCGTCGCAAGGGAGGCGTCCCGAGAGTAAGAAGACCACATGATCTCGCCTGGGCTTCTGAACGCTCGGGCGAGGTCCCAGAATTACATATACCGGGCACACAGCGAATGGCTACCCCGACGACGGGTGCAGGCAGCAAAACACGAACGTTAACCACCTGACATTTAATCCCCCCCCCCTCCCACCCCCCCTTCTCCTCCTCCTCCCCCTCGCCAATTCCAGATAAGGCGCCCTTGCCCACCAGGGGGAGGAGGGAGAGGGAGAGAAGGCGTTGGTGAGAACTTCCCTCAAGCCACTCTACATAAATCTCGTGAGTGTGGCTGGGGCATTTCGTGCCTCTCTGTTGTGCCTCCGACGTCGCCTTCGACAGGATGACTAATTAGTTGCCGCCGACGTCGCCTTCTACAGGAAGCCTGGTAACGCCTTTCTAACCCTAAGACTGTGGGTTAGGATATATGACTATGCTGGGGGGGGGGGGGGTCATATACAAGATGATGGCTCTCAGCTTTCGAAGCACGACGGTATATGGTCACCTGAGCACGACGGTATATGGTCACCTGAGCACGACGGTATATGGTCACCTGAGCACGACGGTATATGGTCACCTGAGCACGACGGTATATGGTCACCTGAGCACGATGGTGCAGTTCGTTGAACAAGATGATATGATCGTTGAGCAAGACGATAGTACGGTCCTTGAATACGACGACACGATCCTCAAACTTTATGGTACAGTCCCAGGATACGATGGTACGGTCCTCAAGTACGACGGAACGCTAGAATTTCATCAGAGTTCCACAACGCATTTGTAGAACCTGACTCGTACGTAGAAGGGTTATAGGATGAAAAGACGAAAGGAGGAAGATGATCCGTAAGATCAGCAGTTCAAAGGGGGAAGAAGCACCATAACGGTCATTCCTCGAGTAACCAGACTTCATAAAGAAATTGTGGGAAGCAGCAGCCAGACGCGTGCAACGTGTCCATGCATCCGGGGGCGGGGACGCATGACGACAACCCTAGTTATTAGGTGTATCACTGGATACCGTCTGATAATTTCTCTCTCTCTCTCTCTCTCTCTCTCTCTCTCTCTCTCTCTCTCTCTCTCTCTCTCTCTCTCTCTCTCTCTCTCTCTCTAACAGAGCATAATATATGCGCTCTTTAGACAGGGCCTTATACTACTATGAACAGCTGTTCCGCTAGATACAGCTTGATACTCGTTTCTATGTGCAAAGCCTTACATCAATTCTCCAAGTCCGACTTTAAACTAAAACAGAATCAAAAATAAATCTATAAACGCAGAGTTGGCAACCGTTCTTCTGGATTCTAAACTATTTCACTAATTCCACTTTTCTCTGAGACCCGGGCTCTCACAAACCAGGAATTTTCACTCATGCTTTTCATCCCTAACGTCATGCAATTTTTACATTTCTTACCGTCTCTAAAAGTGAGAAAAATGTAATTTACGCGAAAATCTGTATGTTATATAGGATTATATTCATCCAAGCTATGAATCCCATTATGTACTCATGCTGCATTCTGCAGTGGACTTCCTCGCACCTCAAGTCAAAGTTTTCTTACCCACATCCTCGTGGTGTACTTACAAAAGCAATTTACATGGAATTTCTGCGAGATCTGAACAGCAAATAGTAATAATGGACTCCACTCCCAGCAAAAAGTTTCCATCTCTCGCGGATTTAAGTTTAGCATATTCTATAGTCATAGCTACGGTGGAAAGTGTGTATTTAAACTCGATCTGCCGAGTACTCGCGAGCCGTGTAAAGGTACCACGTTAAAAGTTACTTAACATTTCTTTATTTTCAAATAATTAATGAGTATTTCCCCGCATGGCAACGTTCAGCAGGCTCGCCCAGCAAACGTCATGGCTCCGGGCGGCCAAGCACCGGAGTCTGACACATTAGTTTATTTTGCTTGGCGTAAACCACCCCTGGGGGCTAGGGAGACCAGCTTCCCTCCCTGGGCCAAGCTGGCCACATCTCCGGCCCTAAATATAGTAGCAACATCAGCTCATAACTACCATGTTCAGTGCCATTTAGGGCAACATCATCACAGGGGCATACGGCCGCTTCTTAATATTGTTACATTTAAGAAATACTGGACTCTTATCTGTCGTCATTTATCATGAAAATGATATCATATATAGGTAGCTTTCAAGATGTCCGGTTCATACACGTCGTTATCCATCTTTCTACGGCACTCCTAGAGCGTCAAGGCTGCACCCCAAGCAGGAGGAGGGAAACGATGAACTCCTGTGAAGCGACAAGGTCCTACACAAGACAGCTCCTTCCGTCCCTTGCCAACAGGACAACCTTACTGAAGGGGACTTTCCACTCTCGGCTTCAACACTTACAAGCTGACTCTAGCGACCAATCTTTCTCTCATATATAGTGAGACGCGCACAGGACAGAATGAACTGGAGTGAGGTGGAATACGGGGAGCGACGTCAAGTCAGAGGGCTAAAGCGGGCATATGAAGCTGCTTGGCTGGTACACTCTAGTTTCCATACATGACAAATGATAGCTAAAAGGCGAGTGGATGCTGAGGAAAGGAGGCCACCCCGTTCGTCTGTTCCTGACGCTACCTTCCAAAATTGGGAAAAGGCAATGAGGCCAAAGATCGTATGGTAAGTCCTTTCCCAAAGTGAGCCCAACATTTGCTGGCGGCTAACTTGTAAAACGTCAGCGAGGCTTTGTTTCTGGGGCTGGAAAACCTCTTGGCAGCTTATTACACGTGTGTCCCTTGGGGTGACAGTGGTCAGCCACTCTGTGGACCACGACAACGTAATAGAAAAAATATACAGGAACCACAAGGGTACAGGATGACCCCCGTCAATAAGGGAAACCTGGAGAATTTCAAGCCAAATACATAAAGTATATGATAAGGCAAAGAGATACTTCTTCATGTGTATATCTTATTAAAGACGTCTAATTATATAGGAGAAAGAAGGACTTATATGCAGAGAATGAACTTGATACAACATAGACATAAAGGAAGGCTGTCTATATTCTACATAGACATAAAGGAAGGCTGTCTATGTCTTACATAGACATAAAGGAAGGCTGTCTATATTCTACATAGACATAAAGGAAGGCTGTCTATGTCTTACATAGACATAAAGGAAGGCTGTCTATATTCTACATAGACATAAAGGAAGGCTGTCTATGTCTTACATAGACATAAAGGAAGGCTGTCTATATTCTACATAGACATAAAGGAAGGCTGTCTATGTCTTACAGAGACATAAAGGAAGGCTGTCTATGTCTTACAGAGACATAAAGGAAGGCTGTCTCAATCTTTACCAAGAATACTTATTGGTACCAGAAAGATGACCAGTTTGGCAGAGCAAGTTCTGTCATAGTTCCTTCAACTGTTTAATCGTTTGACTGTCTACCACTCTTCCTTCCCTCTCAACAGCCGATTGGTGTTATTATCCATAAAAGATTCTAAATCTGGAGATATAAGTACCAAAGTCCAGTTCAAGACTCACTGACCTAAGACATCAAACTAACTAAAGCAAACAAAAGTAACTCTATTATCTACCTCCTTCACAAACAACAGCAATATCACTAGTATCTTTTATATACCTCAGAGACACCTTAAGAAACCCTGCACACATAAGGTTGCATCAGCGGGTTTTGGGGTTGTGGGGGCTTCAGCATCAATAGGCAAGACTACCTGCCTTATCTCACGCTTCCCAGCCTACGTCTGGGGGGAACGCCACTGTCCTTACGATGCAAATGAACGGCTAACAATCCATGCGAGTCACGTAACACTGGGCGCACAGGTTACTACTTATCGTTCGAGAGTAGAGTAGATAAGACATTCATCAATACCTTATATATACACACAGCCTTTTTGAGCACGAAGGTACGATACTTGAGCACGACGGTACAATCTTTGAATACGATGGAGCGATCTTTAGAGCACGATGGATCTTTATAGATAAAGATATTTCTAAGATGGCGGGGCTATAAGGAGATAAAAGATACTTCCAATATGGTTTCACAATTATGATTTTCCCTTGTGAAGAACACCAGTCTCATTATTAGAAAATTACAATGTTGGTTCACTTTCCCTCTTCTACTGGTATTACTTTGGGTCATGCTCCTGAGAGCTGGCTGCCTATGTGCCCCCATCACTAGCTAGACCATACAACACTGGGGTTGTACATGGTTGAGATTGGGGATGTCCTATTCCCTTCATTCTCATAACATTCCTTACCTTAATCTTACACTCACCATTTCATCCTCCCTTAACTATATACCTTCACCCTTTACCTTCACCAATCTTACCCTCCCGTCCCTAACTCCTACCTGTGTCATACTCACACACACCGCCATCAGCTGACCCCACAACATCGGGTCAGGTCATCTGGAACCCCCTCTGTGTACTAATTGATATCGGCAAAAAAAAAAAAGATCGCAATCACGAATTTCATTCATATGACTGAATGATGCGCATCATTTTACATAAATGCAAATTTGCAGCACATCTAGACGGGCTTTATTTTTATCCGCGTTCTAGTTCATCGAGGTCGGACTTTTCCATGACACAAATAGAGGAAAATTTTCCTCCGTTCTAGTATCAATGTCACAACTAGAGGGACGGTTTCCTCCAATCTAGGACATCTGATATATCTAGACGGACTTTTCTTGTTCTAGCACATCTCGGTGGGAACCTTTCTATGTCATAGAAAACACCTAGACGGGGACTTGTCTACGTTCTGGAATATCTAGATGGGGACACATATGCTCAAGCACATCTAGATGAGGAACCTCTGTGTTCCACTACATCTAGATGAGGGGACCTGTCTGTGCTCCACCACATCTAGATGGGGAACCATTCTATGCTACAGCGTACCTAGATAGGGAAACTAACCTTTGAAAGATGGAGTCAAATTTCAATATCATCATAAAGATCGAAATGTTCCAGACTTCCAATGAAATAGAATTTGTAATGGAACTGTCGCAAATTCTAATATCATCGTGGGATCTTGGCTCATATGATGGCATCTACCCACGGTATACACCGTTATCTACTTGTTAACTAAACACTGTTTCTTCAATATGATATCAAGTTGCCAAGCCTAAAAAAAAATAGATACCCTCTTACGTATAACTTTTCCCTTGTGTACAACAACTCTACAAATGGCACGATATATTCACCCCTCGAGTACAACAACCGACTCCCTGAGGAATAATGACCCAAGTCTATGACTTCCATAAACTAATCCCGTAAGAACGATATTCCTATCTCTTGAGTACAATGATTTAACCCATCGGTATGTCTAATCTACTATCAATAGTTATGTAACGTAATCACCATTAGAATATCGTAGCGTTCACGCGGTGCCAAGGCACGATAACTACCACATATACTCTGCTGCACGGTGCTGCCATATGCTGAACTAACACATTTAATACCCTGGGCGAAACTGACGTTGGAAATTTGAGTTGAACACTTTCCTGAGAGTTGTGTGAGCAGAGTTGTTACAGAGGTAAATGGTTAACTGCCAAGTTGCCAAGCAGAAATCTGGATAATGGAAAGTGAAAATCATATTAGGAAAGGCCATGGTCGATGTCAAATGCCACCATATTACAGAATTATTCCTCAGTATATACAGCATAAATACCCCTTACTTTCTGAAACACATGAATGTCCAATACAATTGGTATCTTTTCTCATTTATATGACTGTGTCAATTAATGCAGAAATCTGTTTACTTTATATCTTTATAGGAACGAGCAAATCTGTAGAAATATATATATGAGTAGCTATCTTTTCTTCGTTAGACACAGGTACCATTAACTTTTAAAGAGGCTTTCATACGGCAGAGCTTACTAACCCTCCCTGTTACTGAAAACCGTGAGGTTGTGTGTGCCCCACACCATCAGCTACACCACGTTAATACTGGGTAGAGAGAGTCACACGCGTCACATGATAACTGTATGGCCATTGTGATGTCTGTTTCTGTTCCTACACGGCTATTGGAACTCTTTATCTTCTCATGTCTTTCATAGCACCTGCCACCTGACCACCTCATAAAAGATACGTTTTCCACTTCAAAAATTATTGACTGTTCTTTTATATCTTTCTCTTGCTCTTTCTCTGAGAACAATTGTCACCAAAGAATAAACACGAAAATAAATAGATTGCTTTATGATGTGCATCCAAACAACAGAAACACTGTGGAGCAGTCTGAGGGGAAAACTCATGAACAATCTAAATGCATATCAACATAACCTAGTTGATCACACAGCCTATATGTACACCGTGTGGACGCGGTCTCACACACACTAAGTAAACAGAGTAACGACTGTGCAATTTGGTTCAAGATGAGAGGACACGGAGGCAGGAACGTACCCTGACAACTGATGGCAGAATTACCTTCAGAATTTACTGATTTATTATGAAAAAAAATTAAGTCTACACGAGGAGGTCCCTGTAGGAACCACACCACTGTGCCTCTACACGAGGAGGTCCCTGTAAGAACCACACCACTGTACCTCTACACGAGGAGGTCCCTGTAAGAACCACACCACTGTACCTCTTCATCACATATATCTACAGTATGTGACTGAGACTAGTGTAGATCGCCCTCGCATTATCTACAGTTCCCGATGTTTCAAACAGACTGGAATCTAATTGTGTTTACAGTTTGTGAGCGACCAAACAGTCCCGTCTCATGAAAGACTCTGTTTGCAGTTTATCAATAACCATTTCAAACCCTTAAAGGCCTCTTATAGAGCTAGCGTCTGGCACTCTGTTGATATCATAGACTTTAGTAGTGGAAAGGTAATTTCTCAAGAGGCATATTCTATTTACACGCAAGGTGAGCCAGTGTGCATGACCACCACTGAAATACATGTAATAAGTTCCTAAGTGCACTTTCGTGTAATATATATATATATATATATATATATATATATATATATATATATATATATATATATATATATATAGAGAGAGAGAGAGAGAGAGAGAGAGAGAGAGAGAGAGAGAGAGAGAGAGAGAAGTTCTCCAATGGTCGAGAAGACAGCACGAGCGCTAATCTGGCCGCAGAGCAACGTGTGTGTTATCATTTGCCTCCTTCCTTCCTCAGCCATATCTGGCGTAGTTAGAGCCTCCTGCATGACTCGTTGGTGGCACGACCATCGAGCAATGTAGGCACGACCCCTTCGGCATGGTGGTACGACCCTCGTGCACGCCAGCACGACCCCTTCGACACGGTGGTACGACCCTCGAGCACAACGGTATTAATCTTGGGTCCTTTGACCTGACCCTGAAGAGCCAGGTCAAAGGACCACAGTCATGACTTGGGGTCGTCTCCTACTGGGCTCACAGCGCCCTGGCTACAATCATGGCGCCCTGACGAATTTTCAGTGTCTCTGTTTTTCAATATTTCAATAAAATTACTTCACAAATGAGATGCCGAGAGCGAATTGCAACATCCCGGACGAAGGCGATGAGAGACACAGGGGAAATTAAACACGGAAGAATCTGGTACAATAATGGTCACCCAACCCACCCGGCACGACAGATATTGATTTCAGCACCTAAAAAAGACTTTCGTTGTCTACTTATTTGTAGTCACCCCAAGACGAATTTCTACGAAGGGGACCTGGTATGACGCAGGTCCTTTTTCTAAAGGTTCCTGAAGCCTAAGGCTGCGCTACTCCCACGAGCGGGAAAATGTAAACTCCTCTGAGTGAAAAGTTCTTTGACGAGACAACAATAATGAACTCGTAATGTGGCTGCTGTTTCCCATAATTTCTGTGTGGAGACGGAGCCACACGAGACCTAACCTTTATCATGCTTCCTGCATTTCTCGAATGGTAAAGCTGTGAAAATCTCCTCCTCCTGTCGTCTTTACCCAACTTCCCACAGCCGTTATATCTTCAAGAGTCAAGTCCACAAACACTATGATAAAAACACTAGATAGAAAACGGAGAGAAAGTATATCACTCACCTTAAAAATCTGGGGCGAATTTGACCAATAAATCTTGACGGTGTTGGAGGCAACCTTGTAGGAAGGTCGCCGGGAGGGGTGGTCCTTGCCTCAAGTTAATGGGAGGGGGCGTCAGGCCTCCTCTAAACGGGTCCTTCAAATGTCTCTTCGAGGATCCTCGTGCAGTGGTGCACTCTAGATCCTGCCAGGGATGTTGATACACTCAACACTACCACTTCAACACTGCACTACACGCTACGCTCTCAACACTCTCTCTCGTCTGTATGTTACTACTTCACTAATATTCACATCATTTCGCCCATCAGCTTTTCAACAGAGATGGTAAACACTACTCTTTCTTCCTGTATAGAAACAAATATTAAATCCCAGTATGAACATATTAACGTATACGTAAGAGCATAATGCCTCCCATAGGTATTCAGGCGCTATATATCTGTCCCTTTCCTTCAAACCTGTTTTTCGACTCCTTTTTCCCACGTACTATCCAAATTATAATTACATATATATATATGTATATATATATATATATATATATATATATATATATATATATATATATATATATATATATATATATATATATATATTTTTCTTTCTTTCTTTCAAACTATTCGCCATTTCCCGCATTAGCGAGGTAGCGTTAAGAACAGAGGACTGGGCCTTTGAGGGAATACCCTCACCTGACACAATTCTCTGTTCCTTCTTTTGGAAAAAAAAAAAAAAAAAAAAAAACGAGAGGGGAGGATTTCCAGCCCCCCGCTCCCTCCCCTTTTAGTCGCCTTCTACGACACGCAGGGAATACGTGGGAAGTATTCTTAATCCCCTATCCCCAGGGATATATATATATATATATATATATATATATATATATATATATATATATATATATATATATATGCACCTGGGCATGAGAAGAAAGATCAAGAGAGGCAAGTGTTTTGGGAGCAGCTGAATGAGTGTGTTAGTGGTTTTGATGCACGAGACTGGGTTATAGTGATGGGTGATTTGAATGCAAAGGTGAGTAATGTGGCAGTTGAGGGAATAATTGGTATACATGGGGTGTTCAGTGTTGTAAATGGAAATGGTGAAGAGCTTGTAGATTTATGTGCTGAAAAAGGACTGATGATTGGGAATACCTGGTTTAAAAAGCGAGATATACATAAGTATACTTATGTAAGTAGGAGAGATGGCCAGAGAGCGTTATTGGATTACGTGTTAATTGACAGGCGTGCGAAAGAGAGACTTTTGGATGTTAATGTGCTGAGAGGTGCAACTGGAGGGATGTCTGATCATTATCTTGTGGAGGCTAAGGTGAAGATTTGTATGGGTTTTCAGAAAAGAAGAGTGAATGTTGGGGTGAAGAGGGTGGTGAGAGTAAGTGAGCTTGAGAAGGAGACCTGTGTGAGGAAGTACCAGGAGAGACTGAGTACAGAATGGAAAAAGGTGAGAACAATGGAAGCAAGGGGAGTGGGGGAGGAATGGGATGTATTTAGGGAATCAGTGATGGATTGCGCAAAAGATGCTTGTGGCATGAGAAGAGTGGGAGGTGGGTTGATTAGAAAGGGTAGTGAGTGGTGGGATGAAGAAGTAAGAGTATTAGTGAAAGAGAAGAGAGAGGCATTTGGACGATTTTTGCAGGGAAAAAATGCAATTGAGTGGGAGATGTATAAAAGAAAGAGACAGGAGGTCAAGAGAAAGGTGCAAGAGGTGAAAAAAAGGGCAAATGAGAGTTGGGGTGAGAGAGTATCATTAAATTTTAGGGAGAATAAAAAGATGTTCTGTAAGGAGGTAAATAAAGTGCGTAAGACAAGGGAGCAAATGGGAACTTCAGTGAACGGCGCTAATGGGGAGGTGATAACAAGTAGTGGTGATGTGAGAGGGAGATGGAGTGAGTATTTTGAAGGTTTGTTGAATGTGTTTGATGATAGAGTGGCAGATATAGGGTGTTTTGGTCGAGGTGGTGTGCAAAGTGAGAGAGTTAGGGAAAATGATTTGGTAAACAGAGAAGAGGTAGTGAAAGCTTTGCGGAAGATGAAAGCCGGCAAGGCAGCAGGTTTGGATGGTATTGCAGTGGAATTTATTAAAAAAGGGGGTGACTGTATTGTGGACTGGTTGGTAAGGTTATTTAATGTATGTATGACTCATGGTGAGGTGCCTGAGGATTGGCGGAATGCGTGCATAGTGCCATTGTACAAAGGCAAAGGGGATAAGAGTGAGTGCTCAAATTACAGAGGTATAAGTTTGTTGAGTATTCATGGTAAATTATATGGTAGGGTATTGATTGAGAGGGTGATGGCATGTACAGAGCATCAGATTGGGGAAGAGCAGTGTGGTTTCAGAAGTGGTAGAGGATGTGTGGATCAGGTGTTTGCTTTGAAGAATGTATGTGAGAAATACTTAGAAAAGCAAATGGATTTGTATGTAGCATTTATGGATCTGGAGAAGGCATATGATAGAGTTGATAGAGATGCTCTGTGGAAGGTATTAAGAATATATGGTGTGGGAGGAAAGTTGTTAGAAGCAGTGAAAAGTTTTTATCGAGGATGTAAGGCATGTGTACGTGTAGGAAGAGAGGAAAGTGATTGGTTCTCAGTGAATGTAGGTTTGCGGCAGGGGTGTGTGATGTCTCCATGGTTGTTTAATTTGTTTATGGATGGGGTTGTTAGGGAGGTAAATGCAAGAGCTTTGGAAAGAGGGGCAAGTATGAAGTCTGTTGGGGATGAGAGAGCTTGGGAAGTGAGTCAGTTGTTGTTCGCTGATGATACAGCGCTGGTGGCTGATTCATGTGAGAAACTGCAGAAGCTGGTGACTGAGTTTGGTAAAGTGTGTGGAAGAAGAAAGTTAAGAGTAAATGTGAATAAGAGCAAGGTTATTAGGTACAGTAGGGTTGAGGGTCAAGTCAATTGGGAGGTGAGTTTGAATGGAGAAAAACTGGAGGAAGTGAAGTGTTTTAGATATCTGGGAGTGGATCTGGCAGCGGATGGAACCATGGAAGCGGAAGTGGATCATAGGGTGGGGGAGGGGGCGAAAATTCTGGGGGCCTTGAAGAATGTGTGGAAGTCGAGAACATTATCTCGGAAAGCAAAAATGGGTATTTTTGAAGGAATAGTGGTTCCAACAATGTTGTATGGTTGCGAGGCGTGGGCTATGGATAGAGTTGTGCGCAGGAGGATGGATGTGCTGGAAATGAGATGTTTGAGGACAATGTGTGGTGTGAGGTGGTTTGATCGAGTGAGTAAAGTAAGGGTAAGAGAGATGTGTGGAAATAAAAAGAGCGTGGTTGAGAGAGCAGAAGAGGGTGTTTTGAAGTGGTTTGGGCACATGGAGAGAATGAGTGAGGAAAGATTGACCAAGAGGATATATGTGTCGGAGGTGGAGGGAACGAGAAGAGGGAGACCAAATTGGAGGTGGAAAGATGGAGTGAAAAAGATTTTGTGTGATCGGGGCCTGAACATGCAGGAGGGTGAAAGGAGGGCAAGGAATAGAGTGAATTGGAGCGATGTGGTATACCGGGGTTGACGTGCTGTCAGTGGATTGAATCAAGGCCTGTGAAGCGTCTGGGGTAAACCATGGAAAGCTGTGTAGGTATGTATATTTGCGTGTGTGGACGTATGTATATACATGTGTATGGGGGGGGTTGGGCCATTTCTTTCGTCTGTTTCCTTGCGCTACCTCGCAAACGCGGGAGACAGCGACAAAGTATAAAAAATATATATATATATATATATATATATATATATATATATATATATATATATATATATATATATATATATATATATATATATGTGTGTGTGTGTGTGTGTGTGTGTTAGAAGGAGAGAAATACCCGAACATCCAAGGAAGCAGGTGTGGGGCTAATTAGCCAGACGAGCCACACACCTGCCTCTCCATCCTAATTAACGCCCATCCTTGTTATCCTGTACCTACTGATGACCTTGTTATCCTGTACCTACTAATGACCTTGTTATCCTGTACCTACTAATGACCTTTTTTCTCGGAATTAAACAATACTTCTATTGATGTACGATTTTTTTTTCCATCTAATCAGATATGTCTCCTGATGAACAAGTTTTAGCCTAATTAAACATTAATGTATTGATTGACGATTTTCATTAATCAAATGAGACAGAAATAGATGAACGTATTTGTCTAAATGATATATATATATATATATATATATATATATATATATATATATATATATATATATATATATATATATATATATCTTTTTTTTTTTTTTTTTTTTGCTTTGTCGCTGTCTCCCGCGTTTGCGAAGTAGCGCAAGGAAACAGACGAAAGAAATGGCCCAACCCCCCCCCCCCCTCATACACATGTATATACATACGTCCACACACGCAAATATACATACCTACACAGCTTTCCATGGTTTACCCCAGACGCTTCACATGCCCTGATTCAATCCACTGACAGGACGTCAACCCCGGTATACCACATCGATCCAATTCACTCTATTCCTTGCCCTCCTTTCACCCTCCTGCATGTTCAGGCTCCGATCACACAAAATCTTTTTCACTCCATCTTTCCACCTCCAATTTGGTCTCCCACTTCTCCTCGTTCCCTCCACCTCCGACACATATATCCTCTTGGTCAATCTTTCCTCACTCATTCTCTCCATGTGCCCAAACCATTTCAAAACACCCTCTTCTGCTCTCTCAACCACGCTCTTTTTATTTCCACACATCTCTCTTACCCTTACGTTACTTACTCGACCAAACCACCTCACACCACACATTGTCCTCAAACATCTTATTTCCAGCACATCCATCCTCCTGCGCACAACTCTATCCATAGCCCACGCCTCGCAACCATACAACATTGTTGGAACCACTATTCCTTCAAACATACCCATTTTTGCTTTCCGAGATAATGTTCTCGACTTCCACACATTCTTCAAGGCTCCCAGGATTTTCGCCCCCTCCGCCGCCCTATGATCCACTTCCGCTTCCATGGTTCCATCCGCTGCCAGATCCACTCCCAGATATCTAAAACACTTTACTTCCTCCAGTTTTTCTCCATTCAAACTTACTTCCCAACTGACTTGACCCTCAACCCTACTGTACCTAATAACCTTGCTCTTATTCACATTTACTCTTAACTTTCTTCTTTCACACACTTTACCAAACTCAGTTACCAGCTTCTGCAGTTTCTCACATGAATCAGCCACCAGCGCTGTATCATCAGCGAACAACAACTGACTCACTTCCCAAGCTCTCTCATCCACAACAGACTTCATACTTGTCCCTCTTTCCAAAACTCTTGCATTCACCTCCCTAACAACCCCATCCATAAACAAATTAAACAACCATGGAGACATCACACACCCCTGCCGCAAACCTACATTCACTGAGAACCAATCACTTTCCTCTCTTCCTACACGTACACATGCCTTACATCCTCGATAAAAACTTTTCACTGCTTCTAACAACTTGCCTCCCACACCATATATTCTTAATACCTTCCACAGAGCATCTCTATTAACTCTATCATATGCCTTCTCCAGATCCATAAATGCTAAATACAAATCCATTTGCTTTTCTAAGTATTTCTCACATACATTCTTCAAAGCAAACACCTGATCCACACATCCTCTACCACTTCTGAAACCACACTGCTCTTCCCCAATCTGATGCTCTGTACATGCCTTCACCCTCTCAATCAATACCCTCCCATATAATTTACCATGAATACTCAACAAACTTATACCTCTGTAATTTGAGCACTCACTCTTATCCCCTTTGCCTTTGTACAATGGCACTATGCACGCATTCCGCCAATCCTCAGGCACCTCACCATGAGTCATACATACATTAAATAACCTTACCACCCAGTCAACAATACAGTCACCCCCTTTTTTAATAAATTCCACTGCAATACCATCCAAACCTGCTGCCTTGCCGGCTTTCATCTTCCGCAAAGCTTTTACTACCTCTTCTCTGTTTACCAAATCATTTTCCCTAACCCTCTCACTTTGCACACCACCTCGACCAAAACACCCTATATCTGCCACTCTATCATCAAACACATTCAACAAACCTTCAAAATACTCACTCCATCTTCTCACATCACCACCACTTGTTATCACCTCCCCATTAGCGCCCTTCACGGAAGTTCCCATTTGCTCCCTTGTCTTACGCACTTTATTTACCTCCTTCCAGAACATCTTTTTATTCTCCCTAAAATTTAATGATATTCTCTCACCCCAACTCTCATATATATATATATATATATATATATATATATATATATATATATATATATATATATATATATATATATATATATATATATATATATTTTCCCTGGGATAGGGGAGAAAGAATACTTCCCACGTATTCCCTGCGTGTCGTAGGCGACTAAAAGGGGAGGTAGCGGGGGGACTGGAAATCCTCCCCTCTCATTACTTTTTTTTTTTAATTTTCCAAAAGAAGGAACAGAGAAGGGGGCCAGGAGAGGATATTCCCTCAAAGGCCCAGTTCTCCGTTCTTAACGCTACCTCGCTAATGCGGGAAATGGCGAATAGTTTGAAAGAAAAGATATATATTCCTAAGAATCCACGGGGAAAATGAAACACGATAAGTTCCCAAGTACACTTTCGTGTAATAATCACATCATCAGGGTAGACACAAGAGAGGAATATAGCAGTCAGTTGATATACAACGAAGAGACGTAGCAAGGACGCCATCTGGCAAACATACGTATGTTTACCAAATGGCGTCCTAGCTCCGTCTCTTCGTTGTATATCAACTGGTTCTTATATTTTTCCCTTGTGTCTCCCCTGATGATATGATTATTACACGAAAGTGCACTTGGGAACTTATCGTGTTTCATTCTCCCCGTGGACTCTTTGAAATATACTTGATCACGCGCAAAATTGTGATTATATATATATATATATATATATATATATATATATATATATATATATATATATATATATATATATATATATATATATAAAACGTCTTCGTTGGTATTTCTGCTTATCCACTCAACCATAGAACCAAATTTCGACTATCCCATGAACAGTACGATCCTTGGCCACGACGGTACGATCCATGCGCACGACGGTACGATTCTTAACTACTACGGTGCAGAAAAACTCGGGACATAATGGTCCAAAAAATAGGGCAAGACTATGAGTGAACTAACGTATTTTGGAAAGGCTGGCTGAAATAATCTGAATAAATGCCCTAAAAACTATAGAAAAAATACACCGCTGTGAACATCTGGAGACAATTCGTCATCACATACACCAAAAAATTGAATATGGCGGAGTTTTCTTAACTGACTTTATATCACGGACGTCCTGAAGTTGGACTATAAAACTGGATAATATTCAAAATAAATTGCACCTTATATTTCAGGAGGCGCCCGGGTAATGTTCATCAAGCAACATAAAACGGATTTTCTTTTTCCCTTCAGAAAATTTCTTTGTAATAGGTTGGGGCGAGGTATGGCATGAAGGTATCAATAATCAGTTAGGCTACCAGATCCCGACCTGCCTGGCCCCGAGACCTGCATCTCGGAGCGATATATATATATATATATATATATATATATATATATATATATATATATATATATATATATATATATATATATATATATATATATATTCTGTTCTTAACGCTACCTCGCTATCGCGGGAAATGGCGAATAGTATGAAAAAAAAAAAAAAAAAAAAATATATATATATATATATATATATATATATATATATATATATATATATATATATATATAAAGAGAGAGAGAGAGAGTGAGAGAGAGAGAGAGAGAGAGAGAGAGAGAGAGAGAGAGAGAGAGAGAGAGAGAGAGAGAGAGAGAGAGAGAGAGAGAGAGAGAGAGAGAGAGAGATGCTCTGTGGAAGGTATTAAGAATATATGGTGTGGGAGGCAAGTTGTTAGAAGCAGTGAAAAGTTTTTATAGAGGATGCAAGGCATGTGTACGTGTAGGAAGAGAGGAAAGTGACTGGTTCTCAGTGAATGTCGGTTTGCGGCAGGGGTGTGTAATGTCGCCATGGTTGTTTAATTTGTTTATGGATGGGGTTGTTAGGGAGGTGAATGCAAGAGTTTTGGAAAGAGGGGCAAGTATGCAGTCTGTTGTGGATGAAAGAGCTTGGGAAGTGAGTCAGTTGTTGTTCGCTGATGATACAGCGCTGGTGGCTGATTCGTGTGAGAACTGCAGAAGCTGGTGACTGAGTTTGGTAAAGTGTGTGAAAGAAGAAAGCTGAGAGCAAATGTGAATAAGATCAAGGTTATTAGGTACAGTAGGGTTGAGGGACAAGTCAACTGGGAGGTAAGTTTGAATGGAGAAAAACTGGAGGAAGTGAAGTGTTTTAGATATCTGGGAGTGAATTTGGCACCGGATGGAACCATGGAAGTGGAAGTGAATCATAGGGTGGGGGAGGGGGCGAAAGTTCTGGGAGCCTTGAAGAATGTGTTGAAGTCGAGAGCATTATCTCGGAAAGCAAAAATGGGTGTTTGAAGGAATAGTGGTTCCAACAATGTTATATGGTTGCGAGGCATGTGCTATAGATAGAGTTGTGCAGAGGAGGGTGGATGTGCTGGAAATGAGATGTTTGAGGACAATATGTGGTGTGGGGTGGTTTGATCGAGTAAGTAATGAAAGGGTAAGAGAGATGTGTGGTAATAAAAAGAGTGTGGTTGAGAGAGCAGAAGAGGGTGTTTTAAAATGGTTTGGTCACATGGAGAGAATGAGTGAGGAAAGATTTACCAAGAAGATATATGTCTCAGAGGTGGAGGGAACGAGGAGAAGTGGGAGACCAAATTGGAGGTGGAAAGATGGTGTGAAAATGATTTTGAGTGATCGGGGCCTGAAAATGCAGGAGGGTGAAAGGCGTGCAAGGAATAGAGTGAATTGGAACGATGTGGTATACCGGGGTCGCCGTGCTGTCAATGGATTGAACCAGGGCATGTGAAGCGTCTGGGGTAAACCATGGAAAGTTCTGTGGGGCCTGGATGTGGAAAGGGAGCTGCGGTTTCGGTGCATCATACATGACAGCTAGAGACTGAGTGTGAACGAATGTGGCCTTTGTTGTCTTTTCCTAGCGCTACCTCGTGCACATGAGGGGGGAGGGGGTTGTTATTTCATGTGTGGCGGGGTGGCGATGGGAATGAATAAAGGCAGTGTGAATTATGTACATGTGTATATATGTCTGTGTGTGTATACGTATATATGTATACGTTGAGATGTATAGATATGTATATTTGCGTGTGTGGACGTGTATGTATATACATGTGTATGTAGGTGGGTTGGGCCATTCTTTCGTCTGTTTCCTTGCGCTACCTCGCTAACGCGGGAGACAGCGAAAAAAAAAAAAAAAAAAAATATATATATATATATATATATATATATATATATATATATATATATATATATATATATATTTTTTTTTTTTTCATACTATTTGCCATTTCCCGCGTTAGCGAGGTAGCGTTAAGAACAGAGAACTGGGCCTTAGAGGGAATATCCTCACCTGACCCCCTTCTCTGTTCCTTCTTTTGGAAAATTAAAAAAAAAAACAAGAAAGGGGAGGATTTCCAGCCACCCGCTCCCTCCCCTTTTAGTCGCCTTCTACGACACGCAGGGAATACGTGGGAAGTATTCTTTCTCCCCTATCCCCAGGGATAACATATATATATATATATATATATATATATATATACATATATATATATATATATATATATATATATATATATATATATATATATATATATATATATATATATATATATTTTCTACTATTTACTTCCTAGGATTGAAACAGTTATACACATGACGTCACAAGTATAAAAGTCACCCTCAAACAAAAGAAGGTGTATTTTCGCCGAATCAAAATCTATATTACAAATGACATCATGATATCACAGTTATTGACGCCAACATGAAATATGTAGTTAAAATCTTTATACACACGACGAAAAAACCATCAACATTTGCGAAACATATAATCATCCATTACAGGATAAAACACTGAAATAACACACCGTAAGTTATCGAGAAAAGTATTGATATCCATGTTTTAATTCGTTACTTAATTCATGAGTTTGTTCGAACTATCATTATATCAAAGTAGGACGCATAAATTATGGCCTCATTCATTAGCATGTACAAAACCGGGTATGTTTCCCGGGCTTATTCCAATTCCAGAAACATTTTCACAAAATATCATTTCTCTGACCACATATACGCCTCTAAATATACAGCCATACCCAGGATCGCATATCTAAATATACAGCCATACCCAGGATCGCATATCTAAATATATAGCCATACCCAGGATCGCATATCTAAATATACAGCCATACCCAGGATCGCATATCTAAATATACAGCCATACCCAGGATCGCATATCTAAATATATAGCCATACCCAGGATCGCATATCTAAATATACAGCCATACCCAGGATCGCATATCTAAATATACAGCCATACCCAGGATCGCATATCTAAATATACAGCCATACCCAGGATCGCATATCTAAATATACAGCCATACCCAGGATCGCATATCTAAATATACAGCCATACCCAGGATCGCATATCTAAATATACAGCCATACCCAGGATCGCATATCTAAATATATAGCCATACCCAGGATCGTATATCTATATATATAGCCATACCCAGGATCGCATATCTAAATATATAAATATTTAGATATTTAAATTTTTAGATATTTAGACATTTAGATATAATGATACACATTATATTTAGAATCGTGGAAAATAAAACAATAGTGCAAATCAGGCTGCTTTGCTCTATTACTTTCTGCTCCATCAAAATTCGCCTGTTTTTGTCCCGAATTTTCTCAGATGAAAAAAGAAAAAAAAAAAAAACGTACGCTGCAAAGGCACAGAAATCCAAATCCGATATCGTAACGTTCTGTCCGCTCTTAAAATGATGAATACTTCATGAAGAAGTGACCATAGACTGATCGCTATTTCGTCTAATGTTATTATTTACATTGTTTGTACAACTGACATGAGGTTGCTCAATGATAACGGCTTCCTAGGAAATATATAGGTACCCATATCTGTTTCCGGTCGCTGGCTTTACCCTCGACAAACAATATATATATATATATATATATATATATATATATATATATATATATATATATATATATATATATATATATATATCCCCTGGGGATAGGGGAGAAAGAATACTTCCCACGTATTCCCTGCGTGTCGTAGAAGGCGACTAAAAGGGGAGGGAGCGGGTGGCTGGAAATCCTCCCGTCTCGTTTTTTTTTTTTTTTTTTCCAAAAGAAGGAACAGAGAAGGGGGCCAGGTGAGGCATATTCCCTCAAAGGCCCAGTCCTCTGTTCTTAACGCTACCTCGCTAACGCGGGAAATGGCGAATAGTATGAAAGAAAAGAAAGAATATCACAAATCAAATGATTTCCATTCTTCCTTTACAACCCATAGGATCAGTAAACATATATGCTGCGGTCTTAATATCGGGTATCTGCATTTGGCAAACGAACAAAAAAAAAAAATAAATCATTCGTAACTACACGAAATTTACCAATTCAATTTAAACAGCTCTACATCATTGGTAAATATGAACAGCTGTACATCATACTGTGACCTATAACTTATTTCGTCTTTTAATACTATGAATTACTTATCTCTCGTCTCTCCTCTGAAATCTAAACGAAATCAAAGAAGTGCAATATTGTATTCACAAAAACATGAGTGTATCATTTCGTTTTAATGACTGGCTCACGGCCAATCAATCATTAACAAGGGATCGTTTTTTTAAATTATTCTTTCAGTAATGAATGCTTTGAAAAACAGTAAAAAAAAAATGTAATGGTACACATTATAATGGTTAAAAACTGCTTGTTTTCAAAAGATATTTCATGATTTCCTGCAACAAAATACTCTCTCTCTCTCTCTCTCTCTCTCTCTCTCTCTCTCTCTCTCTCTCTCTCTCTCTCTCTCTCTCTCTCTCTCTCTCTCTTTATATATATATATATATATATATATATATATATATATATATATATATATATATATATATGTATATATATGTGTATATATATATATATATATATATATATATATATATATATATATATATATATATATATATATATATATATATATTCATATATCTTGAGTAACAATAAGGTCGTGCTCATGGGTCGTACCGTCGTGCTCATACGACCGAGATGGAAGCATCAGTTACCACACACGACCCCAACAGGGAATGGCCAATCACCCCAAGACCAAACAAGACGTAACGACCAGTTAACAATGTTCTCAGTCACGTGATGGGCAATATACAGCGACTCACGGACCCCAGAGCTTCTGCTGAACGAAATTCGTAAACTTGGTGTGTCCAATTCGTTACTTTTAATGCCTTAATAAATTCGTGATCTCACGAAATCGTTATATCAGTGTCTACGAATCAGTCCCTAACACCATTACAGTCTTGAATCGAGGAGAGAGAGAGAGAGAGAGAGAGAGAGAGAGAGAGAGAGAGAGAGAGAGAGAGAGAGAGAGAGAGAGAGAGAGAGAGAGATTCCTGGTAGCAGCTGGCACAGGTGATGGCGGTGGCCCGTGTCGCACCAGCTGTGCTCTGCTAATAACTGCCACTAACAAGTTTCTCACCCAATCTGGCATGTGTGTACGTACGTTTGTCAATAATGTATGTATGTATGTATGTATATATGTATGTATGTATGTATGTATGTATGTATGTGTGTGTGTGTGTGTGTGTGTGTGTGTGTGTGTGTGTGTGTGTGTGTGTGTGTGTGTGTGTGTGTGTGTGTGTGTGTGTGTGTCAGTCACTGAAGGTGACTAGCAACCCCCACTAGACACAGTCTACGTATGTATTCACACTTCCAGACTCATAAATACATAGATAAAGATCGATCAAATACTATTTCTAGACCATTACGGGCTATAATATATTCAGCATCGCATGGCAGATGGTCGTTCGTGTATGTGATTCACATAACAAAGCCCAAGACTGAGAACATAACGAAATTTAAAAGTTCTGTTGATTTATATTTTGTCTTATCAAATCAGAAACTTCCCATCAGCCAATCATTCCTAATACGTCACTTTATAAAGACAGTGACATACGATAACACCAGATAATGGTGTTTATACGGTGATAAGGACCTTATCCTTAACACTTAATGGTGTCATGACAGATATCTTAACGTAACAATAAGTAAAGGTAGTCGTGTCATACACGAATGATGACATACAGAGTGTCCAAGCACTGCAGCATACCAGCTTTATGACAGGTAGCGTGACAGCGTATGGCAGACATGGTGACGACTTCTTCCTGCAGACAGTAACGCAGTGCATCACGGTCAACCAGGCCACATTGGCCCTCAGTAACGTCACACAGTGCTGGGAAGGGACGGAGCTTAGCTCGTTCTCACGAAATTGCGATTTCAAGTGACGGTGGCCGAGGTCTGGCACCTTGCTTGGCTGCCATATTCCTGACAACCAAGCAGACCTGGTACTATACTGGGTAAGGTGACAGTATGGCGATCTGTCGGGTCAGGTCACTGTGTTACCATCTTGAGTCAGGTCACAAGTTAATATGAATAACCAGTTCACAAGACTGTTCTTGACAACATAACGTAGAATGTATCTATTACGTCATACATAATGTAATACCATATCATACATGAGATACACGTCATAATAATAATAATATATATATATATATATATATATATATATATATATATATATATATATATATATATATATATATATATATATATTCTTTTTTTTATACTTTGTCGCTGTCTCCTGCGTTTGCGAGGTAGCGCAAGGAAACAGACGAAAGAAATGGCCCAACCCCCCCCCCATACACATGTATATACATACGTCCACACACGCAAATATACATACCTACACAGCTTTCCATGGTTTACCCCAGACGCTTCACATGCCCTGCTTCAATCCACTGACAGCACGTCAACCCCGGTATACCACATCGCTCCAATTCACTCTATTCCTTGCCCTCCTTTCACCCTCCTGCATGTTCAGGCCCCGATCACACAAAATCTTTTTCACTCCATCTTTCCACCTCCAATTTGGTCTCCCCCTTCTCCTTGTTCCCTCCACCTCCGACACATATATCCTCTTGGTCAATCTTTCCTCACTCATCCTCTCCATGTGCCCAAACCACTTCAAAACACCCTCTTCTGCTCTCTCAACCACGCTCTTTTTATTTCCACACATCTCTCTTACCCTTACGTTACTCACTCGATAAAACCACCTCACACCACACATTGTCCTCAAACATCTCATTTCCAGCACATCCATCCTCCTGCGCACAACTCTATCCACAGCCCACGCCTCGCAACCATACAACATTGTTGGAACCACTATTCCTTCAAACATACCCATTTTTGCTTTCCGAGATAATGTTCTCGACTTCCACACATTCTTCAAGGCCCCCAGAATTTTCGCCCCCTCCCCCACCCTATGATACACTTCCGCTTCCATGGTTCCATCCGCTGCCAGATCCACTCCCAGATATCTAAAACACTTCACTTCCTCCAGTTTTTCTCCATTCAAACTCACCTCCCAATTGACTTGACCCTCAACCCTACTGTACCTAATAACCTTGCTCTTATTCACATTTACTCTTAACTTTCTTCTTCCACACACTTTACCAAACTCAGTCACCAGCTTCTGCAGTTTCTCACATGAATCAGCCACCAGCGCTGTATCATCAGCGAACAACAACTGACTCACTTCCCAAGCTCTCTCATCCCCAACAGACTTCATACTTGCCCCTCTTTCCAAAACTCTTGCATTTACCTCCCTAACAACCCCATCCATAAACAAATTAAACAACCATGGAGACATCACACACCCCTGCCGCAAACCTACATTCACTGAGAACCAATCACTTTCCTCTCTTCCTACACGTACACATGCCTTACATATAATGCGTCATACACCGTGTCAAAGAAGAGATATAAAACACTTGTTATACACATAATGTACAATACACACACTTGGACAACTCATTACATCAACAACAGTCCTACCCATAACAATGGAGTTCACATTTGTCTCCATTTAACAAGTTACAACCAGCAGGTCAAGGAGGGAGAGAGGGAGGCTATGTTCTCCAACAGCCTTTAAGGTACAACCATACTGCATTGTGCACCCACACGACTATATCAAGACTAGGAGCCATTACTGGACGAAGGAGGATATGTGGCAGTTAACCGCTCCCTCCAGCCAACAGTGACTCCACAAACATCATGACCATAGTGGGAACAAATGAAATCATTCGGACTTAAAAAAACCTCTTGCGCGCACACGGAAGAAATATATATATATATATATATATATATATATATATATATATATATATATATATATATATATATATATATATATATATCATCCCTGGGGATAGGGGAGAAAGAATACTTCCCACGTATTCCCTGCGTGTCGTAGAAGGCGACTAAAAGGGGAGGGAGCGGGGGGCTGGAAATCCTCCCCTCTCATCATTTTTTTTTTTCCAAAAGAAGGAACAGAGATGGGGGCCAGGTGAGGATTTCCCTCAAAGGCCCAGTTCTCTGTTCTTAACGCTACCTCGCTAATGCGGGAAATGGCGAATAGTTTGAAAAAAAAGATATATATATATATATATATATATATATATATATATATATATATATATATATATATATATATATATATATATATATACCATTATTTACGAAAGGAAATTCCCAGAAGGCCTGCCTCTGTACTCAAGAGTCATCGGCTGACGGCATGACAGGCGGGTAGGTGTGTGCAACACAAGATAACGAAGCATCTGGACACCGTGCTGCTTCGAACCGCGTCCTCGATCGTCACTAGTCGCGGAGGTAAAAGTTGGTCGTCCACAACACACTGGCCATTTTTCATAACCGACTGTTGTTGTAAACGTCAGATATCTTAGACAATTATCTCAAAGATAATTGTACCTGGATAAAACAGCAGGGTTACCCGCGCGTGTCCCCCCCCCTCCCCCAGCTCGGAGTATGGTGGTAGCCTCACTTCATTCGTTTGTCGTAACTCTATGCGACGTAGGTACAACGAACGTATATACCAGTAGGTTTGTGCTGGAGGGAAGTGAGAAACGCTTCTGTAATTTTCTAGTTTATATAAGGTTATGGTTCGCCTTGCATTCTGTGTTGATTTGGGTGGCTTGTTCCTATGGACCCGCCTGATGGACGAGGCCACCTTCCTGAGTGCTGCAGGCGCCTAATAAGGATGCAATGGATTCCTGGGTCGGGAAAGTAATACTATATACATATACATATGTGTTGGAAAGGATCACAATTTTGCGCGCGATCAAGATATTCCTATGAGTCCACGGGGAAAATGAAATACGATAAGTTCCCAAGTGCACTTTCGTGTAATAATCACATCATCAGGGGAGACACAAGAGAGAAATATAACAGTCAGTTGATATACATCGAAGAGACGAAGCTAGGACGCCATTTGGTTTTACCAAATGCATTACGTATTTGCAGTCCAGAGTATTTGCAGTCCAGAGTTTATTGATGATGAGTTTGAGAAGATATATTCTATTGGATCTAAGTTAAAGTACCCTAGATCTTTCATTGATAAATCCCCTAAGTTAGCAGAAAAATCATTTTATAGAGTTGAGCCAAAACCTCCCATTGACGCTAAGAATCTTTCAGTACTCCCTTTTAATAATAATTTCACTTTACTTCCCATGTTGCTTAAATCTTTTAATGTAAATGTTGCCTTCAGCAACAATAATACTATAAAGAATATCTTAAATCAGGAATTCACCAGAAAATTCTCCTGGATGCATCTATAAAATGCTATGTGGAAATTGTGATAAATTTTATGTTGGGCAGATTGGTCAGGATCTTTCTGTTAGACTTAAGCAACATAAATATAGTATAAGAACGGGACAAGAATCCAATGCCTTGTTTAATCACGTTAAAAACTATGATCATTGTATTGACTGGAATAATGCCATCTCAGTTATCAACTCTATTACCACTAGAAATATCATTGAATATTCAATTATCAAATACACAAAGAATCATAATCTTAACATTATTGATGGTCTATACAAATTAGATAACTCTATTGTTGATAAAATTTGTAAAATGATAAGTTATGAAAACTCGTTGTCTGTCTTGGACAATCGCATGTTTACCAAATGGCGTCCTAGCTTCGTCTCTTCTATGAATATCAATTGACTTATATTTCTCTCTTGTGTCTCCCCTGATAATGTGCTTATTATACACGAAAGTGCAATTGGGAACTTATTGTGTTTCATTTTCCACGTGCTCATAGGAATATATATATATATATATATATATATATATATATATATATATATATATATATATATATATATATATATATATATATATATATATTCTTTCTTTTAAACTATTTGCCATTACCCGCGTTAGCGAGGTAGCGTTAAGAACAGAGGACTGGGCCTTTTTTGGAATATCCTCACCTGGCCCCCTCTGTTCCTTCTTTTGGAAAATTAAAAAAAAAAAAAAGAGAGGGGAGGATTTCCAGCCCCCCGCTCCCTCCCCTTTTAGTCGCCTTCTACGACACGCAGGGAATACGTGGGAAGTATTCTTAATCCCCTATCCCCAGGGATATATATATATATATATATATATATATATATATATATATATATATATATATATATATATATATATATTTTTTTTCAAACTATTCGCCATTTCCCGCGTTAGCGAGGTAGCGTTAAGAACAGAGGACTGGGCCTTTTTCAGAATATCCTCACCTGGCCCCCTCTGTTCCTTCTTTTGGAAAATTAAAAAAATAATGAGAGGGGAGGATTTCCCGCCCCCCCCCCCCGCTCCCTCCCCTTTTAGTCGCCTTTTACGACACGCAGGGAATACGTGGGAAGTATTCTTAATATATTATTTATGTATTTATTTTGCTTTGTCGCTGTCTCCCGAGTTAGCGAGGTAGCGCAAGGAAACAGAGGAAAGAATGGCCCAACCCACCCACATACACATGTATATACATACACGTCCACACACGCAAATATACATACCTATACATCTCAATGTACACATATATATACACACACTGACATATACATATATACACATGTACATAATTCATAATGTCTGCCTTTATTTATTCCCATCGTCACCTCGCCACACATTGAATAACAACCCCCTCCCCCCTCATGTGTGCTAGGTAGCGCTAGGAAAAGACAACAAAGGCCACATTCGTTCACACTCAGTCTCTAGCTGCCATGTAATAATGCACAGAAACCACAGCTCCCTTTCCACATCCAGGCCCCACAAAACTTTCCATGATTTAACCCAGACGCTTCACATGCCCTGGTTCAATCCATTGACAGCACGTCGGCCCCGGTATACCACATCGTTCCAATTCACTCTATTCCTTGCACGCCTTTCATCCTCCCGCATGTTCAGGCCCCGATCACTCAAAATCTTTTTCACTCCATCTTTCCACCTCCAATTTGGTCTCCCACTTCTCCTCGTTCCCTCCACCTCTGACACATATCTCCTCTTGGTCAATCTTTCCTTACTCATTCTCTCCATGTGACCAAACCATTTCAAAACACCCTCTTCTGCTCTCTCAACCACACTCTTTTTATTTCCACACATCTCTCTTACCCTTACATTACTTACTCGGTCAAACCACCTCACACCACATATTGTCCTCAAACATCTCATTTCCAGCACATCCACCCTCCTACGCACAACTCTATCCATAGCCCACGCTACGCAGCCATACAACATTGTTGGAATCACTATTCCTTCAAACACACCCATTTTTGCTCTCCGAGATCATGTTCTCGACTTCAAAACACTCTTCAAGGCTCCCAGAACTTTCGCCCCCTCCCCCACCCTATGATTCACTTCCGCTTCCATGGTTCCATCTGCTGCCAGATCCACTCCCAGATATCTAAAACACTTTGCTTCCTCCAGTTTTTCTCCATTCAAACTTACCTCCCAATTGACTTGACCCTCAACCCTACTGTACCTAATAACCTTGCTCTTATTCACATCTACTCTTAACTTTCTTCTTTCACACACTTTACCAAACTCAGTCACCAGCTTCTGCAGTTTCTCACATAAATCAGCCACCAGCGTTGTATCATCAGCGAACAACAACTGACTCACTTCCCAAACTCTCATCCAGAACAGACTGCATACTTGCCCCTCTTTCCAAAACTCTTGCATTCACCTCCCTAACAACCCCATCCATAAACAAATTAAACAACCATGGAGACATCACACACCCCTGCCGCAAACCTACATTCACTGAGAACCAATCACTTTCCTCTCTTCCTACACATACACATGCCTTACATCCTAGATAAAAACTTTTCACTGCTTCTAACAACCTGCCTCCCACACCATATATTCTTAATACCTTCCACAGAGCATCTCTATCAACTCTATCATATGCCTTCTCCAGATCCATAAATGCCACATACAAATCCATTGGCTTTTCTAAGTATTTCTCACATACATTCTTCAAAGCAAACACCTGATCCACACATCCTCTACCACTTCTGAAACCACACTGCTCTTCCCCAATCTGATGCTCTGTACATGCCTTTACCCTCTCAATCAATACCCTCCAATATAATTTACCAGGAATACTTAAAAAACTTATACCTCTGTATATATATATATATATATATATATATATATATATATATATATATATATATATATATATATATATATATACATATATATATATATTGTATATATATACTGGAAAGGATCACAATTTTGCGCGTGATCAAGATATTCCTATTCGTGTTTCATTTTCCCCGTGGACTCATAGGAATATATATATATATATATATATATATATATATATATATATATATATATATATATATATATATATATATATAAATAAATATATATATATATATTCTTTATTTTTCTTTCAAACTATCCGCCATTTCCCGCATTAGCGAGGTAGCGTTAAGAACAGAGGACTGGGCCTTTGAGGGAATATCCTCACCTGGCCCCCTTCTCTGTTCCTTCTTTTCGAAAATTAAAAAAATAATGAGAGGGGAGGATTTCCCGCCCCCCCGCTCCCTCCCCTTTTAGTCGCCTTTTACGACACGCAGGGAATACGTGGGAAGTATTCTTTCTCCGCTATCCCCAGGGATAATATATATATATATATATATATATATATATATATATATATATATATATATATATATATATATATATTTTTTTTTTTTTTCTTTTTATTTTTTATACTTTGTCGCTGTCTCCCGCGTTTGCGAGGTAGCGCAAGGAAACAGACGAAAGAAATGGCCCAACCCCCCCCCCATACACATGTACATACACACGTCCACACACGCAAATATACATACCTACACAGCTTTCCTTGGTTTACCCCGGACGCTTCACATGCCTTGATTCAATCCACTGACAGCACGTCAACCCCTGTATACCACATCGCTCCAATTCACTCTATTCCTTGCCCTCCTTTCACCCTCCTGCATGTTCAGGCCCCGATCACACAAAATCCTTTTCACTCCATCTTTCCACCTCCAATTTGGTCTCCCTCTTCTCCTCGTTCCCTCCACCTCCGACACATATATCCTCTTGGTCAATCTTTCCTCACTCATTCTCTCCATGTGCCCAAACCATTTCAAAACACCCTCTTCTGCTCTCTCAACCACGCTCTTTTTATTTCCACACATCTCTCTTACCCTTACGTTACTTACTCGATCAAACCACCTCACACCACACATTGTCCTCAAACATCTCATTTCCAGCACATCCATCCTCCTGCGCACAACTCTATCCATAGCCCACGCCTCGCAACCATACAACATTGTTGGAACTACTATTCCTTCAAACATACCCATTTTTGCTTTCCGGGATAATGTTCTCGACTTCCACACATTTTTCAAGGCTCCCAAAATTTTCGCCCCCTCCCCCACCCTATGATCCACTTCCGCTTCCATGGTTCCATCCGCTGACAGATCCACTCCCAGATATCTAAAACACTTCACTTCCTCCAGTTTTTCTCCATTCAAACTCCCCTCCCAATTGACTTGACCCTCAACCCTACTGTACCTAATAACCTTGCTCTTATTCACATTTACTCTTAACTTTCTTCTTCCACACACTTTACCAAACTCCGTCACCAGCTTCTGCAGTTTCTCACATGAATCCGCCACCAGCGCTGTATCTTCAGCGAACAACAACTGACTCACTTACCAAGCTCTCTCATATATATATATATATATATATATATATATATATATATATATATATATATATATATATATATATATATATATATACATATATATATATATATATATATATATATATATATATATATATATATATATATATATATATATATATATATATATGTACATATATATATATATATATATATATATATATATATATATATATATATATATATATATATATATATATATATACATATATATATATATATATATATATATATATATCTGAGTATTCTTTCTATGTGACCAAACCATTTCATTACACCCTCAACTGCTCTCTCAACCACACTCTTTATTACCACACATCTCTCTTACCCTTTCATTACTTAATCGATCAAACCACCTCGCAACACATATTGTCCTCAAACATCTCATTTCCAACACATCCACCCTCCTCCGCACAACCTTATCTATAGCCCACGCCTTGCATCCATATAACATTGTTGGAACCACTATTCCTTCAAACATATCCATTTTTTTCATTCCGAGATAATGTTCTCGCCTTCCACACATTCTTCAACGCTCCCCGAACTTTCACCCCCTTTCCCACCCTGTAACTCACTTCCGCTTCCATGGTTCCATCTGCTGCCAAATCCACTCTCAGATATAATATTAAAACACTTCACTTCCTCCAGTTTTTCCTCCATTCAAACTTATCTTATCTTGACTTGTCCCTCAACCTTACTGTACCTAATAACCTTGCTCTTATTCACATTTACTCTCAGCTTTCTTCTTTCACACACTTTACCAAACTCAGTCACCAGCTTCTGCAGTTCGCTGTATCATCAGCGAACAACAACTGACTCACTTCCCAAGCCCTCTCATCCACAACAGACTGCATACTTGCCCCTCTTTTCAAAACTCTTGCACTCACCTCCTTAACAACCCCATCCATAAACAAATTAAACATCTATGGAGACATCACGCACCCCTGCCGCAAACCGACATTCAGTGAGAATCAATCACTTTCCTCTCTTCCTACTCGTACACATGCCTTACATCCTCGATAAAAACTTTTCACTGACTCTAGCAACTTGCCTCCCACATCATATACTCTTAATTCCTTCCACAGAGCATCTCTATCAACTCTTATCATATGCCTTCTCAAGATCCATAAATGCCACATACAAATCCATTTGCTTTTCTAAGTATTTCTCACATACATTTTTCAAAGCAAACTCCTGATCCACACATCCTCTACCACTTCTGAAACCACACTGCTCTTCCCCAATCTGACCCTTCCTTATGCTGGTCCTGAACACAACTACGTCAACATGGTACTCATTACCTACATCCAGCGGTGATGAGCGGCACTCATTACACCACCTCACACATGACTCTGGAGCCAAGGACGATCCATAGCCATATTCTACTCAGGTTTGCAAACCCATGAAGGATTTCTAACGTTCTCCATGGCGTTCTAAACCGGATTTTTCACTTCGTTACAACGGATTCCCGCAGTCTCTCACAACGGATTTCCGGTTTTTTCATGGCTCTAACAAGGGATTATTTTCTTCCCATTATCTGTTAAAACGGATGATTGGTCTCCTTCATAAATGGTCTGTTAAGAGGATGTCTGCTTTCCCCACAATGGTTGGCCACGCCTGGTCTCCCTGCCCGAGGATACGCTCGCTAGGAATATAATGACTTCTGTACGGGTTACGTATGCAAATACGGAGAATCAGCTTCATTATCTGATCCAGCTATGTTGACCCCCAGCGTTGCCATGTTTACTCTGTTGTTTGTCAGCGTCGCCCCGTCAACTGTGTCGTTCCCTTACGTCGCCACGTCAACTGTATCGTTCCCTTACGTCGCCATGTCAACTGTGTCGTTCCCTTACGTCGCCACGTCAACTGTGTCGTTCCCTTACGTCGCCACGTCAATTGTCCCCACTTATGTAGACATCCATTTTGTCACCCCGTTTGGCGTTGATATGAGGTCATCCCCAGCTCTGCCAAACTGTCATCATCCCTTAGCGTTGCCAGAGCCGTCATCCCCCAGCGTCATTGCCAGCCTAACCCCGCCACTGAACACGGCGCGCCGCATGGCTGTCATGAACCATTTGCTCCTCTCACACCGGAAGCAGAGAGTCCCAGAACCCGTGATGGTAACTGACGAGCCCGGCAAGGCTGCACACACACACACACACACACACACACACACACACACACACACACACACACACACACGGGGGTAATTCCGTGTCCTTGTGTGTGTGAGGAAGAGAAGGGGTTGGTGAGTGGTGGGGGTTTAGTCTCACAATCGGAGGTATGCACCTCATGAGGTAACTTATGAGGCATTGTGGTGGTGTAAGGTGTGGTGATGTGGTTGGAGGCTCAGACGCCCGACCACTTCCTCCGTGTCATGATGGTACAAAGGTGTATATATATATATATATATATATATATATATATATATATATATATATATATATAATATATATATACACGGGAGACAGCGACAAAGCAAAAAAAAAAAAAAATATATATATATATATATATATATATATATATATATATATATATATATATATATATATATATATATATATATATATTTACTGGAAAGGATCACAATTTTGCGCGAGATCAAGATATTCCTATGAATCCACGGGGAAAATGAAACACGATAAGTTCCCAAGTGCACTTTCGTGTAATAATCACATCATCAGGGGAGACACAAGAGAGAAATATAACAGTCAGTTGATATACATCGAAGAGACAAAGCTAGGACGCCATTTGGTAAACATGCGATTGTTCAAGACAATGTCTTGGACAATCGCATGGCCCGGCCAAGAAGAACACAAGGGTGAAGATGGAATCAAGAGGGCATTCAGAATACGAAAATGACTCAAGATCACTCCACGACCAGGGAGAAGCCAGCGACGACAACTCCACGACCAGGGGAGAAGCCAGCGACAACAAGACGACAATAGACGCTTTCTTGCCTCAGAAGCCAATTGTGACCACGACCAGGATTGCCAGCTGCAGGCCAGTCAAGATGTGGCGCGATAACAATAGAAATATAAATGCTTGTGGTTTCCCCCCACTCGAGCGACGAAGGCCCGCGACGGGTGTATATCCTGGGGAACTTGAAGGTCAGATTGGTGACGACGGGCGTCCTGGGAGGGTTGAAGGTCATAGTGGTGACTTAACGGGCGTCTTGGAAGGGATGAAGGTCAGAGTGGTGACTTAACGGTCCTTCTGGGAGGGTTGAAGATCAGAGTTGTGACTTAACCGTCCTTCTGGGAGAGTTGAAGGTTAGATTGGTGACTTAACGGGCGTCCTGGGAGGGTTGAAGGTCAGAGTGGTGACTTAACGGTCCTTCTGGGAGGGTTGAAGATCAGAGTGGTGACTTAACGGTCCTTCTGGGAGAGTTAAAGGTTAGAGTGGTGACTTAACGGGCGTCCTGGGAGGGTTGAAGGTCAGAGTGGTGACTTAACGGGAGTTCTGAGAGCGTTGGTTATAACATTGACTTGGATGACCTGGGAGGGTTGAAGGTCATAGTGGTGACCTGAAGAGCGTCCTAGGGAAGGTTAAAGGTCAGAGTGGTGACCTAACGGGCGCCCTGGGAGAGGTTAAGGCTATTACAATGCTTCAACGGGCGTCCAACAAACGCGCAAGTAGTAATGGTGACCCCCTGGATGTCTAGTGGACATGAACTTGTGGTTAGAGAGAGGTGGTAGGGCTCCCGTGTTCTGAGGCAGTCCACCTCTCCTGTCCTTGCTCGTCTGACTCCAAACGCCAAACTCTTCCCACTGGACGCACGTCTTACTACCGCCTCCATCCCTTTACAAAATCACGTCACTAACCTATCTATTAACTACCTCAATCCTCTCTTAAACTCGCCTCAACTCTCACCTTCTTAAATACTTTCACATCCCAGATACGGACTTCGCGGTGTTACGGTCTTCCGGTGTTCTCTCCTGTGTTGTTCACCTCTGGTACTCCTCTCTCTCTCTCTCTCTCTCTCTCTCTCTCTCTCTCTCTCTCTCTCTCTCTCTCTCTCTCTCTCTCTCTCTCAGATGACTCCCGTTCCGTTAGCTTATCCACGTCTCTCAGTTCATCCAGATGCAATAGCCTCTTATCTTATCACCAGACACGTTACTCGGGATACTCTCGTGTGGCATACTCGGTAAGAAAGAAATATAAATTCTTCAACCTCATATCATATTCACTTTTACGTCTGTTCCACCTCTCCATTCCCATATCTCCCTTCCCTTTACTATCCCATCTACTTCCTCTTTTTCTCTACAACTCTCGTAATTCGAACTGCAGACCCAGATATCGAGTTAAGCTACTCCTGGACCCCTAACATACGACCATCTGCTTCCTCCAAGTTTGTATGTGGGAGGCCAGTCTTATGAGTATCAAGCTTTGATACAGTCTCCCCTCGAACGGCACATCTGTGCAATTCTCTCGCCTTTCTTTGTCTTTATCTCCTTCTCTAACCTTTCCACTTTCAGCTGTCGGGTGTACAAACACCTAAGAAGATTAAAATAATCCTTTTTGTGTGTCTTTCGATAAACTTTCATCATTTTTACCTTTCCAGAAATGGCCTCAATCGGTACGTAATTCATCATTGTGCAATATCATCTATTATCAAAATATGATCATAATGATGAAGGACTGGATTTAGGAGGTTAAATTAATCGTTCGTGTGTGTGTGTGTGTGTGTGTGTGTGTGTGTGTGTGTGTGTGTGTGTCTGTGTGTGTGTGTGTGTGTGTGTGTGTGTGTCTGTGTGTGTGTGTGTGTGTGTGTGTTTCACTAAACTCGTTCATTTGTATCTTTCTCTACGACAGGGCCATATTCGGGACATAACTTTGGGTTAATTAATGTGGTCTGCTATCAAAACAGAATCATCATGATGAGGTTCTGGAAGTCCTGAGAAAGATGGGAGTCGTTTTCCAGTGTCCTGGAAGCTCAGAGGTGATTCCCTCGTGTCCTGGAAACTCAAGAGGTAATTCCCTCGTGTCCTGGAAGCTCAGAGGTGATTCCCTCGTGTCCTGGAAGCTCACAGGTGATTCCCTCGTGTCCTGGAAACTCAAGAGGTGATTCCCTCGTGTCCTGGAAGCTCAGAGGTGATTCCCTCGTGTCCTGGAAGCTCACAGGTGAATCCCTCGTGTCCTGGAAACTCAAGAGGTGATTCCCTCGTGTCCTGGAAGCTCACAGGTGAATCCCTCGTGTCCTGGAAGCTCAGAGGTGATTCCCTCGTGTCCTGGAAGCTCACAGGTGATTCCCTCGTGTCCTGGAAGCTCAGGTGATTCCCTCGTGTCCTAGAAGCTCAATAGGTGATTTCCTCGTGTCCTGGAAGCTCAGGTGATTTCCTCGTGTCCTGGAAGCTCAGAGGTGATTCCCTCGTGTCCTGGAAGCTCAAGAGGTGATTCCCTCGTGTCCTGGAAGCTCAAGAGGTGATTCCCTCGTGTCCTGGAAGCTCAAGAGGTGATTCCCTCGTGTCCTGGAAGCTCAAGAGGTGATTCCCTCGTGTCCTGGAAGCTCAAGAGGTGATTCCCTCGTGTCCTGGAAGCTCAGGTGATTCCCTCGTGTCCTGGAAGCTCAGAGGTGATTCCCTCGTGTCCTGGAAGCTCAAAGGTAATTCCCTCGTGTCCTGGAAGCTCAGAGGTGATTCCCTCGTGTCCTGGAAGCTCAGAGGTGATTCCCTCGTGTCCTGGAAGCTCAAAGGTAATTCCCTCGTGTCCTGGAAGCTCAGAGGTAATTCCCTCGTGTCCTGGAAGCTCAAAGGTAATTCTCTCGTGTCCTGGAAGCTCAGAGGTGATTCCCTCGTGTCCTGGAAGCTCAAAGGTAATTCCCTCGTGTCCTGGAAGCTCAGAGGTAATTCCCTCGTGTCCTGGAAGCTCAAAGGTAATTCTCTCGTGTCCTGGAAGCTCAGAGGTGATTCCCTCGTGTCCTGGAAGTGATGATTCACTTATGTGTCACGGAGGACACAAAGGTCACTGGTGATTCAATCGTATCCAGGGGGAAAGAAAGGTCACATGATAAACAAATCCATTTCCCAACTAGGATTAAATTCATATCATCAATGACGTTTAAGTGACACAGTGATGGCGAAGTGATGACATAGTGGTGACGTAACTATGACGTAAGGGGCAACGGTCATGATGGCGACCCTGCAGGCGTTCAGAAGCGGGTATCGATCAGGGGGCTGTTAGGGAGTTTTGAGACGTCAATGAGACATTACCAAAGACCTTCATAACCCCATTATGCGCTCTCACCAATCCACTCAGAGATTATTAAAACTATAAAGTAAGAAAATGGGGCACAAGGCTGAGAGGTAGCAACATAAAAATGAAAAGAAAAAGGACGATATGAGTTCGGAAGACGGGAAGTACGCCATAATCAACATACAAAGAAAAGAACTTTGTCGAGATTCGTGACGGACGGGATGACGGGGATAGGTGCAAGACGGAACTCAGGGTAGACGGGGAGATGTTTGGCAAGGAGACGGAGCCAGGTGGAGCTTAACTCACTAGCAGGAAATATGGGGGTGCTAGACGGGGCGGGGCCGGCCTTAAAGCGCTTAACCCCCTTGAACATGACGGCACGATCCTTGAACATGACGGTACGATCCTTGAACATGAGGTACGATCCTTGAACATGACGGTACACGATCCTTGAACATGACGGTACGATCCTTGAATATGACGGAACACGATCCTTGAACATGACGGTACACGATCCTTGAACATGACGGTACGATCCTTGAATATGACGGAACACGATCCTTGAACATGACGGTACGATCCTTGAACATGACGGTACGATCCTTGAACATGATGGTACACGATCCTTGAACATGACGGTACACGATCCTTGAACATGACGGTACGATCCTTGAACATGACGGTACGATCCTTGAACATGATGGTACGATCCTTGAACATGACGGTACGATCTTTGAACATGACGGTACACGATCCTTGAACATGACGGTACGATCCCAGACCACGATAACGACCATTGAGTACTATGATGGAGCACCTTACGGGTCAGGTCAAAGGTCATATCGTCGTCCTCAAGGGTCGTACCGTCCTACTTGTTGTTCTTCTGGTTTCTAATCCTCACAGAAACCAAACCTACAAAAACATGATGGAAAACACAAAGCACCAGTAGAAAACTACCACGATCCGGGTTGTGGAAGGCGCTCCATCCACAGTCGTTAGTAAGGCCAATTATTATCACATTCGTATCATTATATGTTCGTGAATTACCCGTTTAGGGGCGCCTCTCCCTGGCGCTAACTAGAGTAACTAAGTAGCAATTACCATAACCTAACCTAACCCTCTGGACACCCACTCCAGGTGGTGTCTGTCTTCACCATACATACACTCTGCTGGTCGCGGCTTCACCATACACTCTGCTGGTCGTACCTGTCTTCACCATACACTCAAGCACTGGTCGAGACCATTCACTATATTCGGTGCAGTACTCACCATCCACCAGTCACAGGATATCCTCATCACTGTATTCACCATACACCCACATTATTAACCCCCAGTCAAGTCCTCCTGCCTCGCCAGCCTGGGGGTTTAATGTGTCAAGAACGTCAACACTGTAGTAGTATTGCTCGTCGCCTCTTTAATTTCCCCCATCCTTCTGGCAGCGGCTGACTCGCACCCTGACCCTCCTGACCCGAATTCGACAACCCATTTAACTCCTTTGTCCCCCCCCCCCTTCATCCCCTCCCCTCGCTCTAGCAGAGCAAAAGGGGGGGGGGGACCTGATACCGCGGCCCCAGCCCCTCCCCACCCCACCCCACCCCGAGCGGTGGGCGTGGCTACCCCCCCCCCCACGCACTCTCATGGTACAGTGATCATTAAAGTAATCAATAATAGTAACAAGAAACCCCCCCCCCCCCCATTCTATTTCTTCCTCCCCCCAACCTCCTCCCACCCTTCCTACCCCTCCCGACGATGACGTGGCAGGATGCTATTGGCTCACCCACGCACGCCATAGAAAATGTCAACAAACCCCAAACGTCTTTTCCGGTCTGGAAGCTATTTAAGTGTTATGATACACCGACTATAGTTATGGTAAGGTTACTGGTTACCATACATCGTAACTACCACAATATAGTTAGGGTGCAGTTAACATCACTGTAACTACTATTATGTATTATGGTAGTTATCAGTTACCATACACCATAACTATCACTACATATAGGTTATCTAGCTCCACACCCCGTCAACCACCCTCCTCCACACCACATCAACCACCTCGCTCCACACCCCATCAAACACCTCGCTCCACACCCATCAAACACCTCGCTCCACACCCCATCAACCACTTCGCTCCACACCCCATCAACCACTTCGCTCCACACCCCATCAACCACTTCGCTCCACACCCCATCAACCACCTCGCTCCACACCCCAACAACCACCTCGCTCCACACCACATCAACCATCACGCTCCACACCCCATCAACCACCTCGCTCCACACCCCATCAACCACTTCTCTCCACACCCCAACAACCACCTCGCTCCACACCACATCAACCATCACGCTCCACACCACATCAACCACCTCGCTCCACACCCCATCAAACACCTCGCTCCACACCCATCAAACACCTCGCTCCACACCCATCAAACACCTCGCTCCACACCCATCAAACACCTCGCTCCACACCACATCAACCACTTCGCTTCACACCCCATCAACCACTTCGCTCCACACCCCATCAACCACCTCGCTCCACACCCCAACAACCACCTCGCTCCACACCACATCAACCATCACACTCCACACCCCATCAACCACCTCGCTCCACACCCCATCATCCACCTCGCTCCACACCCCATCAACCACATCGCTCCACACCTCATAAACCACCTCGCTCCACACCCCATCAACCACCTCGCTCCACACCCCATCAACCACATCGCTCCACACCTCATAAACCACCTCGCTCCAAACCCCATCAACCACCTCGCTCAACACCCCATCAACCACATCACACCTCATAAACCACCTCGCTCCACACCACATCAACCACCTCGCTCCAAACCCCATCAACCACCTCGCTCCACACCCCATCAACCACCTCGCTCCATACTACATCAACCACATCGCTCCACACCTCATAAACCACCAGGCCCTCCAGTCCACGCTTCGCCTATCACCTCTCTCCCTCCCTCCCTACACGTACCGTCGACCACCACCTTCCACGCTCCGTCACGCACCGTCACATCCTCCTCCGTGGCCGTCACCCTCCAGCCACCTCCCTCGCCTCATAATCTTACCTAAAATTCAAGGAAACTTGCAAGATTTTTTTTTGTTTTTGTTTCAGCCGCGGTTATGTTACACTATTTTGGTCCAACCCCAGAGTTCGGTGGGCACTGAAGCACAGGGAAAACGTAGAAATAAATGACTATACAAATAATAATATCATAGCCAGAAAGGAAGGAGTCCAGGAAAGTATAAACTGGATCATAATTCCCATTTATTATATGTCTGAAATGTTCAGTACCAGCGCAAGCCGAACCACAAGGAAAACGCAGGTAAATGAAAAAAATAATACGAACTCATGGCCGAAAATATACCCAGGTAATTCTAAGTTGGGTTATAATTCCTACTTATAATACATCTGAAATGTCTCTATTCCTGCGCAAGCTGAAGCATTTGCTAAACTAAAAGATAAATTATTACAAAAATTAAACTATCATAACCAGATATAAGCCCAGGTAAGTGTAAAATTCCCAGTTACATGTATACGTAATGTTCATTTTCCAGCACAAGTAACCTTAAAGAAATGTGATCTCACACACACACACACACACACACACACACAGAAAAATCTTGATGCTTTTAAAAAAAATTAAACCTTTTAAATAGTCGTAATTTCCCCGGCAAAATAGCTGTCACCAACTTAGACCAATGTGAGTCTGGAAGACACGACGTAAGGAGCCCTCGTCTTACTGTACAAAAGGACTGGGGTGAATACCCTAATGTGAGGTAATACACAAAACAACACAATACACTGTAGCACACTGGTATTTCTTGTGTGTAACTGTACTAAAGATGAACACCTGCCACCGGTACACAAGCCCCAAGCCTGTGTAAGCTACACATGGGACACTTCCTGTGCAGTTTCCTATAAAAGGGGATTAGAAAATAGTCTAAAATGTCAAAATATCGTCCGTAACTTTTTTTTTCTCTGTCTCTAACCTGAGTCGTCTGTAACAGGGTGTGGCGTGGGGAGAAAACATTATGAGAACATGTGCCGGGGTTCACACTACTATACTCATCTGGCTGCTCTACCACAACACATCTACCTCCACACTGGTTACGTCAACGTCCACCGCCATTAATCGGTCAATTCGGGTCTATAACAAAGCGCGGGTATTGCGAACCCGACAATACAATCAAGCCCGGCCGAAATACGACCCCACATACTCTAATGCCTGCAAAAAATTACTCTCCCACGGCTCTCTCTCCCACTTCCCAGAGGTCCTTTGTGCAGTGGGGTGTTCCCCCAGAATGCCACTGATAAGCTTTCATGGCGCCGAATGCAATCAAAAAGAAACTACCTAGAGCCGTCAGCCTATGTAACCCTGAGTTAGGATACTACACCGGCAACACTACTGGCAGAGCCAGGCAAATAGCCATCATCAACATGTCTCATCTCTCGCCCAGGTGCACCTCACCATCGTCCACACCTGTCAACACTGTCTCGTTCGCCTGAACACGTCTCATCCTCTCAAAACTTGTGCCAAAAAAACACACACAGTAACTACAGTACAAATGTCTACCTCCTTCACTCGGACTTTATATAAGAGATAAATCAATACAGTCAAGTAATCTAACACCTATATATTACTCTAACTGGGTAAAACTATATAAGATAAGGCGATCAACACAGCCATTTCATCTGTAACAAAACAATGCGCACCTTCAAAGCTGGTATCAGTCTGGCAGCACATTACGTGAGTGAGCTGATACACCGAGCACCGCTGGCCCTGTGCAAGTAATCATCCTTAGACATGCAAGCATAGGTGCTGAGTGCGCACGCGCACACCTTCCACGTCGTGAGCTTAGCTGGCATAACGGTAACGTTATCAACCATCGCTGATTACGTTCTCTATCGCAACAGAGCTTGATCTGCCGTCATCCCTGGGTACAGTACATCCCTGGAGATGATAGATGTCATCCGCTGTCATCCTATCCTGGATGTTTACCTGCAAGACACGTCTTCATCCACCCGCAAATTCATCCTTGAAAATAGGATGAACACGATTTTCCCAGGTCATTACGCAATTATGGGCAACACTCGAGCTCTGGCAGCGAACGAAGGCGACCTTCGAGGAGCTGTTCATACCAAACACATTCCTGAAGTCCCAACCATCTCTTCAACCTTAATGTAAAACAAGATCGTGGTTCACAAACTGAGAGGCGTATAACATACGTCTCTTTCGCTAAAACAGTTCTGCAAAATCCAATGAATAAACATACCAATGCGTAGCCAAAATGAATGGGGGAGTTAATACAATTCGCAGCGCACCATTGCACAGCGCACTGGTCCATCTACTATCTGATAACACCTGCATAGACCAGCAGACAGACAGGTTTGGCGGTTTATCTATCTCGCCGTTAGCGAAAGATAGTGACAGGTTTTCCAGGTAGCACTAAGCCACAGGTAAAATCTAAAAAAAAAAAAAAAAAACTTTAATCGCAATTCAAAATTATCACTCGAACTTCTCTGTCCTAGACTCTAGGTTATATATAGTTCAGCGTCATGTTATAAAATTTGACCATCACAATGCATTACTGAGATAAGAGACGGGACCCCACAGTTTTTATTACGCTCTTTAACGTCGAGATAAGCAAAAGATAATGACTGCAGTGTTGCTGCGGTATGCATATATTGTTCTTAACGTCAGGTCATCGAACCAGCGTACTGGCGTCACAGCAAGCATGACAACCACCTCAACCAACGTGGCAGAATTCGTCCACTAGTCTTCACCACCGAATTATTTCCCCGAGCGCTGTGGGTTAACTTCTCAACCTGACAGACGAAACGAGTCTATCTCTATTCTCGATAATTCCCTCGAGAATCGTCTCGTTTTTTATGAGTTCTGAGAATTCCGGTCACAGTCCGAGCCATTACGGGTGGGAGAGGAGCTCGGTAACTCACAAACACACACCCTCACTGCTGCCCCAACACTATCACGCTCACGCTCTCTCCACTCTCGACCCCCAAGAACATCTTTATGGCGGCGTCTGGCATCTCCCCTCTCTCCCCAACATTAAGCTCCCCCCCACCCCCCAGTTTATACACGTGTGACGTTAATTTCAGCCAAATAACACATACATGAACAGACGTCGATGAACTTGACTCATTATACATCTTATGCACGCCATCCTAAAAGGATATGACACGAGTGAATTAATAATTTTTCTATAGCTTTACCAAAAGTTGCCAAAACGTAAATATCATTGCATATTAACGGGAATTGTATTTCACAGAAGCAGGTAGGGGTAAGAACGTTTTCGTTTTTTGAAGGGGGGTTTAGTTGAGGGATGGCTGGGGCAAGCAGCAAATTGCATGAGCCTCCTGGCGACATTAACCCGCCTTCCTATACAGCATAACGAGAAAAGTTGTGTCTGGCTCAGGAGCATCGATGGACAAAATCGATGATGGTGGGTGTCGACACCAGAGGGGGAAGGGGTTGCCTGGGAGCACATAGGGAGTGGGGCTGGGGGTGTGCCGGGGAGAGAAAAAATATATATAAGCAACATAACCCTAAAGTTACTTTCTATAATACTCCTATATAATACTTTCTATAATGTTTCTCATAGTGGGTGAGGGTTAGCAAGACGAGTTTGTGTTGGACGAAAAACCTGTTCGTTAGTCCATTTATCATCGTTTATCATTCTTCATTCTTTACTGCCCTGCAATGAGTTGTCTTATTATCAAATCCTTCATTCTAGAATACCTATGTACATAACTCTAATAACTCCACAGGTGTTTCTGTGCATCCGGAACGTACCCGTATGGACTGTAGAAACCAATCACATCCAATAATACATGACTCTCTCTCTCTCTCTCTCTCTCTCTCTCTCTCTCTCTCTCTCTCTCTCTCTCTCTCTGACTTATGAATCCTGCCATTATGACATACATGTACGTACGTGTGTGTGTTTATGTGTGTGTGTGTGTGTTTGTGTATGTTGTGCACTTAGTTTACATGTGACCAATATATATCTAAAAACGTTAATTAATTGGATTTTCATGAAATTTGGCAGACATTGGGTACCACACCGCGAAACAAATTAAACTGCGGCAATGTATAGGTCAGGAGTCAAGGTCGTCTAACATCGTACGTCTGACAGTGCGGCTGCCGGTACATTTCACATGGTCCATCAACACGTCGTACACAGAACAAACAACCGTACCTAGAACGCACCTACACAGAACACACAGCCTTACCTAGAACATAACGAGAATGTTCGGGTTAAAAAAAAAAATAAGAGGAGCGACCGTAGTGCTCTATGTTGATGGTTCGTTTTCGGGATAGCCTGTGTTCTAGATGTGGGATGTATTGTTGTTGGTTGTGTTCCACTGTCAGGGTTGCTATGATGTGACGTGAGGTCATCTACTACAGCATATGAAAGGACTGCAGATGTTGGATGGCCGTGTTGACGAGACTGAAGAGCGGAGAAAGAAATGTTCCTTGGGAGACTCCGTTGTAGAGCTATGTTGGAGGCGTATTGTCTGTCAGTAACTATACCTTGACGGTCAATCCATCCTCTATTTCTTTTTGTCATTAATGTATTGAAGAGGTCACTGCCAAGATATCTTTCTTGTGTGTTGAGGATGTGTCGGGGGAAAGTGTCGAATCGGTTATCGTCTAATCGTCATTAATATGCGGCAAGAGAGATGCAGTTGGTTGAAGATGTGCAAAACGTGTTGCGTTAGAGATGTGTTTTTGTGTCTGTAAGTGTGTGGTAATGGAGTGGCTGAATGTGTGAGAGAGACACACTGGTTTACTCTGCTGTGAATCAAGATTTTTAAGGAGCTCGAACACGGAAGTCAGGAGTGACGGAGAGAAAAGTAAAAAGAAGAGCAGTGGGGTGGCTCAGCAATGAGGTGGCTCAGAGAGTTTCATGAATACATATTTCATCTTAATTAACCTAAGATCAACTTCTATAAATCCTGAAAGCCTGGCGTTACTCAGTACCCCTTTTCCAAAAGCTCCTGGGACTAATTTGTATTATTTTTTGCACCTATCTTTGAAAGGGAACTTGAGTCACTCACTGTAGTGCTAGCTACCATAAACCCGTCTCTTAAAAGGAGACGGGGATTTTGAAGCCTTGCACATAAGAAGTGATAACTTTCTACCACTTAGCTGAGAGAAGCAACGGGCATCGAATTGGCCATTTCTGGACAACTGCCTAATCCCACATAACATCTGATGGACGAAGTAGGCTGCCCGGGCGCCGCGTGACCAAACATGAGATGTGAAATGAGATAGGGAAGCAACGCCACACAAGATGGAATGATAAAACTAACAGCACAGTGCGCACTTTGACACATCAAACCTCTATTGACTCAAATCTTCAGAGCTCAATTCTCAAGGATCTAAAAACGTTTTGGATGCTGTCGTAGATGCACCTGTACAGGTAAATCTATCAAAACTTATCCCATCCGTCCACGCTAATCTTATATTTGGGCTAAAAATAATTTGAACATTTTGCTGACAAGATAAACACATCTGCCCGGCTGTCATCGGGAGACATATAAGAAATATTGAGAAATCGGGGAGTAAAAATAGCGAATATGTGACGTCGTCACAAAAGTCGTAAGGACATTTGGTCAGCGTCATGACGAACTGTTTTGCTTCGGATATCTATTCTTTGTTTTCTTTTCACTACATGAACGTGACACCGCAAAGATCTCTCACTGGTCGACTCTCACCACGTCACTAGCCAGCAGCGACCCAATGGTTGAGCGTATGACGCCCGTGCTTCAAACGCTGTTGTGACTGGTTCATATGTACAACCTGAGTCGTTGTGATTGGTTCATCTGCAGGACCTGCGTCCGATGATATGTTTATCTTCAGTTAACAAGGACTATTAAAGACTGTAAACTTTAAGAAAAGTTTTACCCTCTGCCTAACATTTGATACTGACCTACTTCAGCCATCGCGCAAATATGATCCTAAACACTAACGATAAATACAAGCAGACCCTTCATTCCCGCCGCCATGATACAGTGACTTGTACAATCCTTCATAATGACGGGGCTTTCAGGGGCTTTGTCGATTCCTGGATGTCCCCTGCCTGAGGGATAATGATACACGCAGTGTAGGAGTGTTGTATGGATCTGCTGCGAGTCGAAATGCAACGTCTTATAAAGTTTATCTACTTCGCAAGTGAGTTTGAACCACATGCACATTCGTAGTTAAGATACGAGAGAGGGGGAGATGATGAGACAGCATCAGAGGAGACAGAGATAACGGAACTTTGTGGTATAAGGGTTAGCGTTGCTGACCATCACTCATTCAAGGGCCGCCCGGGGTCGAGTGCATAGGTAAGAGATGCTCTACGGAAGGTATTAAGAATATATGGTGTGGGAGGCAAGTTGTTAGAAGCAGTGAAAAGTTTTTATCGAGGATGTAAGGCATGTGTACGTGTAGGAAGAGAGGAAAGTGATTGGTTCTCAGTGAATGTAGGTTTGCGGCAGGGGTGTGTGATGTCTCCATGGTTGTTTAGTTTGTTTATGGGGTTGTTAGGGAGGTGAATGCAAGAGTTTTGGAAAGAGGGGCAAGTATGCAGTCGGTTGTGGATGAGAGAGCTTGGGAAGTGGTCAGTTCTTGTTCGCTGATGATACAGCGCTGGTGGCTGATTCGTGTGAGAAACTGCAGAAGCTGGTAACTGAGTTTGGTAAAGTGTGTGAAAGAAGAAAGCTGAGAGTAAATGTGAATAAGTGCAAGGTTATTAGGTACAGTAGGGTTGAGGGTCAAGTCAATTGGGGGGTAAGTTTGAATGGAGAAAAACTGGAGGAAGTGAAGTGTTTTAGATATCTGGGAGTGGATTTGGCACCGGATGGAACCATGGAAGCGGAAGTGAATCATAGGGTGGGGGAGGGGGCGAAAATTCTGGGAGCCTTGAAAAATGTGTGGAAGTCGAGAACATTATCTTGGAAAGCAAAAATGGGTATGTTTCAAGGAATAGTGGTTCCAACAATGTTATATGGTTGCGAGGCGTGGGCTATGGATAGTTGTGCGGAGGAGGGTGGATGTGCTGGAAATGAGATGTTTTAGGACAATATGTGGTGTGAGGTGGTTTGATCGAGTAAGTAATAATAGGGTAAGAGAGATGTGTGGTAATAAAAAGAGTGTGGTTGAGAGAGCAGATGAGGGTGTTTTGAAATGGTTTGGTCACATGGAGAGAATGAGTGAGGAAAGATTGACCAAGAGGATATATGTGTCAGAGGTGGAGGGAACGAGATGTGGGAGACCAAATTGGAGGTGGAAAGATGGAGTGAGAAAGATTTTGAGTGATCGGGGCCTGAACATGCAGGAGGGTGAAAGGCGTGCAAGGAATAAAGTGAATGGGAAAGATGTGGTTACCGGGGTCGACGTGCTGTCAGTGGAGTGACCCAGGGCATATGAAGCGTCTGGGGTAAACCATGGAAAGTTCTGTAGGGCCTGGATGTGGAGGGGGAGCTGTGGTTTCGGTGCATTATTACATGACAGCTAGAGACTGAGTGTGAACGAATGTGGCCTTCGTTGTCTTTTCCTAGCGCTATCTCGCACACATGAGGGGGGAGGGGGTTGTTATTTCATTGTGGCGAGGTGGTGATGGGAATGAATAAAGGCAGACAGTATGAATTATGTACATGTGTATATATGTACATGTCTGTGTGTATATATATGTATACGTTGAATGTATAGGTATGTATATTTGCGTGTGTGGACGTGTATGTATATACATGTGTATGTGGGTGGGTTGGGCCATTCTTTCGTCTGTTTCCTTGCGCCACCTCGCTAACGCGGGAGACAGCGACAAAGCAAAATAAATAATAAATAAATATATACATGGTCCCAGGTTCGATCCTGGCAGTTGGAGGTTTGTATGTTCTATAAAGGTGCGCGTTCCTATGCACTTTGTTGTACACTTAGGTTCGGTAAAATGCTATCTGCTGGCTATGTGCGCCTCCTGGGAAATGACCGGTGTAGGCCCCGTTGCTCACCAGCGTGAGACGATGGGTATTCGAGTACATTGTATTCGAATAGTTATTTCCTATTAGCCAGACCCATAGCCTAGCGGTAGCATTCCCGCCTGTTACACAGGGATCCCGGGTTCGATCCTGGCTGTTGGAGGTTTGTATGATTATATATATATATATATATATATATATATATATATATATATATATATATATTGGAAAGGATCACAATTTTGCGCGTGATCAAGTACATTCCTACGAGTCTACGTAGTGTATCAATTGACTGTTATATTTCTCTCTTGTGTCTCTCCTGATGTGATTATTACACGAAAGTGCACTTGGGAACTTATCGTGTTTCATTTTCCTCGTGGACTCATAGGAATATATATATATATATATATATATATATATATATATATATATATATATATATATATATATATATATATATATATATATGTAGGTTTGCGGCAGGGGTGTGTGATGTCTCCATGGTTGTTTAATTTGTTTATGGATGGGGTTGTTAGGGAGGTGAATGCAAGACTTTTGGAGAGGGGCAAGTATGAAGTCTGTTGGGGATGAGAGAGCTTGGGAAGTGAGTCAGTTGTTGTTTGCTGATGATACAGCGCTGGTGGCTGATTCATGTGAGAAACTGCAGAAGCTGGTGACTGAGTTTGGTAAAGTGTGTTAAAGAAGAAAGTTAAGAGTAAATGTGAATAAGAGCAAGGTTATTAGGTACAGTAGGGTTGAGGGTCAAGTCAATTGGGAGGTAAGTTTGAATGGAGAAAAACTGGAGGAAGTAAAGTGTTTTAGATATCTGGGAGTGGATCTGGCAGCGGATGGAACCATGGAAGCGGAAGTGGATCATAGGGTGGGGGAGGGGGCGAAAATTCTGGGAGCCTTGAAGAATGTGTGGAAGTCAAGAACATTATCTCGGAAAGCAAAAATGGGTATGTTGAAGGAATAGTGGTTCCAACAATGTTGTATGGTTGCGAGGCGTGGGCTATGGATAGAGTTGTGCGCAGGAAGATGGATGTGCTGGAAATGAGATGTTTGAGGGCAATGTGTGGTGTGAGGTGGTTTGATCGAGTAAGTAACGTAAGGGTAAGAGAGATGTGTGGAAATAAAAAGAGCGTGGTTGAGAGAGCAGAAGAGGGTGTTTTGAAATGGTTTGGGCACATGGAGAGAATGAGTGAGGAAAGATTGACCAAGAGGATATATGTGTCGGAGGTGGAGGGAACGAGATGTGGGAGACCAAATTGGAGGTGGAAAGATGGAGTGAGAAAGATTTTGAGTGATCGGGGCCTGAACATGCAGGAGGGTGAAAGGCGTGCAAGGAATAAAGTGAATGGGAAAGATGTGGTTACCGGGGTCGACGTGCTGTCAGTGGAGTGACCCAGGGCATATGAAGCGTCTGGGGTAAACCATGGAAAGTTCTGTAGGGCCTGGATGTGGAGGGGGAGCTGTGGTTTCGGTGCATTATTACATGACAGCTAGAGACTCAGTGTGAACGAATGTGGCCTTCGTTGTCTTTTCCTAGCGCTATCTCGCACACATGAGGGGGAGGGGGTTGTTATTTCATTGTGGCGAGGTGGTGATGGGAATGAATAAAGGCAGACAGTATGAATTATGTACATGTGTATATATGTACATGTCTGTGTGTATATATATGTATACGTTGAATGTATAGGTATGTATATTTGCGTGTGTGGACGTGTATGTATATACATGTGTATGTGGGTGGGTTGGGCCATTCTTTCGTCTGTTTCCTTGCGCCACCTCGCTAACGCGGGAGACAGCGACAAAGCAAAATAAATAATAAATAAATATATACATGGTCCCAGGTTCGATCCTGGCAGTTGGAGGTTTGTATGTTCTATAAAGGTGCGCGTTCCTATGCACTTTGTTGTACACTTAGGTTCGGTAAAATGCTATCTGCTGGCTATGTGCGCCTCCTGGGAAATGACCGGTGTAGGCCCCGTTGCTCACCAGCGTGAGACGATGGGTATTCGAGTACATTGTATTCGAATAGTTATTTCCTATTAGCCAGACCCATAGCCTAGCGGTAGCATTCCCGCCTGTTACACAGGGATCCCGGGTTCGATCCTGGCTGTTGGAGGTTTGTATGATTATATATATATATATATATATATATATATATATATATATATATATATATATATATATTGGAAAGGATCACAATTTTGCGCGTGATCAAGTACATTCCTACGAGTCTACGTAGTGTATCAATTGACTGTTATATTTCTCTCTTGTGTCTCTCCTGATGTGATTATTACACGAAAGTGCACTTGGGAACTTATCGTGTTTCATTTTCCTCGTGGACTCATAGGAATATATATATATATATATATATATATATATATATATATATATATATATATATATATATATATATATATATATATGTAGGTTTGCGGCAGGGGTGTGTGATGTCTCCATGGTTGTTTAATTTGTTTATGGATGGGGTTGTTAGGGAGGTGAATGCAAGACTTTTGGAGAGGGGCAAGTATGAAGTCTGTTAGGGATGAGAGAGCTTGGGAAGTGAGTCAGTTGTTGTTTGCTGATGATACAGCGCTGGTGGCTGATTCATGTGAGAAACTGCAGAAGCTGGTGACTGAGTTTGGTAAAGTGTGTTAAAGAAGAAAGTTAAGAGTAAATGTGAATAAGAGCAAGGTTATTAGGTACAGTAGGGTTGAGGGTCAAGTCAATTGGGAGGTAAGTTTGAATGGAGAAAAACTGGAGGAAGTAAAGTGTTTTAGATATCTGGGAGTGGATCTGGCAGCGGATGGAACCATGGAAGCGGAAGTGGATCATAGGGTGGGGGAGGGGGCGAAAATTCTGGGAGCCTTGAAGAATGTGTGGAAGTCAAGAACATTATCTCGGAAAGCAAAAATGGGTATGTTGAAGGAATAGTGGTTCCAACAATGTTGTATGGTTGCGAGGCGTGGGCTATGGATAGAGTTGTGCGCAGGAAGATGGATGTGCTGGAAATGAGATGTTTGAGGGCAATGTGTGGTGTGAGGTGGTTTGATCGAGTAAGTAACGTAAGGGTAAGAGAGATGTGTGGAAATAAAAAGAGCGTGGTTGAGAGAGCAGAAGAGGGTGTTTTGAAATGGTTTGGGCACATGGAGAGAATGAGTGAGGAAAGATTGACCAAGAGGATATATGTGTCGGAGGTGGAGGGAACGAGGAGAAGTGGGAGACCAGATTGGAGGTGGAAAGATGGAGTGAAAAAGATTTTGTGTGATCGGAGCCTGAACATGCAGGAGGGTGAAAGGAGGGCAAGGAATAGAGTGAATTGGATCGATGTGGTATACCGGGGTTGACGTGCTGTCAGTGGATTGAATCAGGGCATGTGAAGCGTCTGGGGTAAACCATGGAAAGCTGTGTAGGTATGTATATTTGCGTGTGTGGACGTATGTATATACATGTGTATGGGGTGGGTTGGGCCATTTCTTTCGTCTGTTTCCTTGCGCTACCTCGCAAACGCGGGAGACAGCGGCAAAAAAAAAAAATATATATATATATATATATATATATATATATACATATATATATTATAAACGCCCACACATGCACATATACATACCTATACATTTCAACGTATACATACATATACATACACAGACATATACATATATACACATGTATAAATTCATACTTGCTGCCTTCATCCTTTTCCGTCCCCAACACGCCACATATGAAACAACCCAACTTCCCCTGCGCGCGCGCGAAGTAACGCTTGGAAAAGACAACAAAGGCCACATTTATTCACACTCAGTCTCTAGCTATCATGTGTAATGCACCCAAACCACAGCTCCCTTTTCGACATCCAGGTCCCACAAACTTTCCATGGTTTACCCTAGACCCTTCACATGCCCTAGTTCAATCCACTGACAGCACGTCCACCCCGGTACCCCACCTCGTTCCAATTCACTATTCCTTGCACGCCTTTCACCCTCCTGTATGTTCAGGTCCCGATCGCTTAAAATCTTTTTCACTCCATCCTTCCACCTCCAATTTGCTCTCCCACTTCTCCTCGTTCCCTCTACCTCTGACAAATATATTCTCTATGTCAATCTTTCCTCACTCATTCACTCCATGTCAAACCATTTCAATACACCCTCCTCTGATCTCTCAATCACACTCTTTTTATTACCTTACATCTCTCTTACCCTCTCATTACTTACTCGATCAAACCACCTCACACCACATACTGTCCTCAAACATCTCATTTCAAACACATCCACCCTTCTCCGCATAACCTTATCTATCGCCCATGCCTCGCAACCATATAACATTGTTGGAACAACTATTCCTTCAAACATACCCATTTTTGCTCTCCGAGATAATGTTCTCACTTCAACATATTCTTCAACGCTCCTAGAACCTTCACCCCCTCCCTCAGCCTGTGATTCACTTTCGCTTACATGGTTCCATCCGCTGCCAAATCCACTCCCAGATATCTAAAACACTTCACTTACTCCAGTTTTTCTCCATTCAAACTTATCTCCCAATTTACTTGTCCCTCAACCCTATTGAACCTAATAACCTTTCTCTCATTCACATTTACTCTCAGCTTTCTTTTATCACACACTGTACTAAACTTAATCACCAACTTCTGCAGTTTCTCACCCGAATCAGCCACCAGCGCCGTATCATCAGCGAACAGCAACTGACTCACTTCCCAAGCCCTCTCATCCACAACAGATTGCATACTTACCCCTTTCTCCAAAACTCTTGCATTCACCTCCCTAACAACGCCATCCATAAACAAATTAAACAACCATGGAGCCATCACGCACCCTTACCGCAAACCGATATTCACTGGGAACCAATCACTTTCCTCTCTTCCTACTCGTACACATGCATTACATCCTTGTTAAAACTTTTCACTGCTTCTAGCAACCTACCTTCCACACCATATACTCTTAATACCTTCCACAGAGCATCTCTATCACATGCCTGCTTCAGATCCATAAATGCTACATACAAATCCATCTGTCTTTCTAAGTATTTCTCACATACAGTCTTCAAAGAATATATTCCCTCAAAGGCCCAGTTCTCTGTTCTTAACGCTACCTCGCTAACGCGGGAAATGGCGAATAGTTTGAAAGAAAGAATATATATATATATGTATATATATATATATATATATATATATATATATATATATATATATATATATATATATATATATATATATATATATTGGAGAGGATCACAATTTTGCGCGTGATCAAGTATATTCCTAAGAGTATACGGGGAAAATGAAACACGATAAGTTCGCATGTTTACCAAATGGCGTTCTAGCTTCGTCTCTTGGATGTATATCAACTGACTTATATTTCTCTAATGTGTCTCCCCTGATGATGTGATTATTACACGAAAGTGCACTTGGGACTTATCGTGTTTCATTTTCCCCGTGGACTCATAGGAATATCTTGATCACGCGCAAAATTGTGATCCTTTCCAACATGGATTCCACACGGCTCTTCTATTACTTCTCTACAAGCTGTCCTGGACTTTCTCCTTTCGTTACTGCTTTCTCCAAATCGCTAATCAAGGCTCACCAACTGAAGTTACGATTTGAATTCCCTAGGAAATGCTTTGATGAACAAGTGACGCCAAGATCTGTCCTACCTCAACGTTTGTTGCAGCTGTCTGGTCGACCATTTGACCAATTTCAAAATATCATTTTAAAGAATAATATTGAATTAAAGAAACTTGAAATGGAGGAGGCTTTTCGCATTTCAAGAGAGAAGAAACGTGCCTTTCAAATGACAATACCGACACACTGGAAGAACCGGATGTTGGACTATTGCTATGATGAATTAAGGAAAGAACGCAATAGGCTACAAGTGTCACTAAATCGTAAGTTGGACCATCTTATTGAAAACAGCGACTGGACCAAGAACACAAACCCATCTTTTGTGGTAAACCTGTCTAATAAACAACTAGATAAAGATTGCTTGTGTGCATTAGGCTATGGTTTAAGTTTTGTGTGCTCTAACAGAGAAGCCAGCTGTGTTGATGTCACAGTCTTTTTGTTATTTAGAAAAATACAGTAATTCAAGTAATGATGATATTAATATTTGCAAGGGTCTAGTGTATGCCAGTTTGTCAAAACCAGTGGAAGCTAATTGCCCTAAAAGATTCATAAGAGCTATTAACACCATAAAAAAAGACAAGGATATACATATTACTAAAGCAGATAAGGATAACACTTGTGATTTTAGACAAAAGTAACTATTTATCTAAAATGAATGATCTTCTAAATGATAATACAACATATTCTGAACTTAGTAAAAATCCCTTAGAAGCAGTTAATTCTCACTTCAATAAAGAAATGAAGCTGTTGAGAGGTAACATTTCTCTTATCAAAAATTTGTCATCTTTGTCCCCTTCATTGCCATATATGTATGGACTTATCAAAACACATACACAAAATTTTCCAGCAAGACGATCTTATTGAGTTCAGTAGGCTCCATCACATATAAATTATCAAAATGGTTAGTTTCCTTATTAAGCCCTTTAGTAGGTAAGGTATCAAATTCTAACATCATGAACAATGTAGATTTAGTCAACAAGCTAAACAATATCAATAGTAATTTTGATTTCAAACTAGTTAGCTGTGATGTTTCCTCACTTTTCACTAAAGTTCCAGTTGATGACCTTTTACAATATTTATTTGATGTCTTGGATGATATTCATTTACCTGTTTCAAAGTCTAATTTCATTGAACTGATAAAATTGTGTATAAAAGACTGTGTATTTCAATTTAATGGAGATTATTATGCTCAAAAATTTGGTATGGCAATGGGTAACCCTCTTTCACCTGTACTAAGTAATCTTTATATGGAATTTTTTGAAAAAAAAATTACTAAGGGATATCTTACCTTCTAATGCAATTTGGTTTAGGTATGTAGATGATGTTCTTTGTGTTTGGCCAACAAATGAAAATTTACAAATATTTCTCCCCTTACTTAACAAATTAGTACCTTCCATCAAATTTACTGTAGAAAATGAAAATAATGGTATGTTACCATTTTTAGATTGCATGATCCATAGACAAGGAAACAAGTTTAAGTTTAGCATATACAGAAAACCCACCAATGTATGCTCATATATCCATTATTACTCATCTCAACATGACAGAGTTAAATTATCATCATTTCAATCTATGTTCCTAAGGGCATTACGTATTTGCAGTCCAGAGTTTATTGATGATGAGTTTGAGAAGATATATTCTATTAAAGTACCCTAGATCTTTCATTGATAAATCCCTTAACTTAGCAAAGAAATCATTTTATAGAGATGAGCCCAAACCTCTCATTGACACCAAGAATCTTTTAGTTCTCCCTTTTAATAATAATTTCACTTTGCTTCCCATGTTGCTTAAATCCTTTAATGTAAATGTTGCCTTTAGCAACAATAATACTATAAAGAATATCTTAATCAGGAATTCACCAGAAAATTCTCTTGGTTGCATCTATAAAGTTCCTTGTGGAAACTGTGATAAATTTTATGTTGGTCAGACTGGTAAGGATCTTTCTGTTAGACTTAAGCAACGTAAATATAGTATAAGAACGGGACGAGACTCAAATGCCTTGTTTAATCATGTTAAAAACTATGATCATTGTATTAACTGGAGTAACGCCATCTCAGTTGTTAACTAACTCTATTACCAAGAGAAATATCATTGAATCTTCTATTATTAAATACACAAAGAATTATAATCTTAATATTAGTGATGGTCTGTACAAATTAGATAACTTTATTGTTGATAAGATTTGTAAAATGATAAGTTTATGAACGCTCGTTGTATGTTTTGGACAATCACATGTTTACCAAATAGCGTCCTAGCTTCGTCTCTTCGAAGTATATCAACTGACTGTTATATTTCTCTCTTGTGTCTCCCCTGATGATGTGATTATTACAAGAAAGTGCACTTGGGAACTTTTCGTGTTTCATTTTCCCCGTGGACTCATAGGAATATCTTGATCACGCGCAAAATTGTGATCCTTTCCAATACATATATATATATATATATATATATATATTCAATTTATTCATTTATTTTGCTTTGACGCTGTCTCCCGCGTTAGCGAGGTAGCGCAAGGAAACAGACGAAAGAATGGCCCAACCCACCCACATACACATGTATATACATACACGTCCACACACGCAAATATACATACCTATACATCTCAATGTACACATATATATACACACACAGACATATACATATATACATATGTACATAATTCATAATGTCTGCTTTTATTTATTCCCATCGCCACCCCGCCACACATGGAACAACAACCCCCTCCCCCCTCAAGTGAGCGAGGTAGCGCTAGGAAAAGACAACAAAGGCCACATTCGTTCACACTCAGTCTCTAGCTGTCATGTAATAATGCACAGAAACCACAGCTCCCTTTCCACATCCAGGCCCCACACAACTTTCCATGGTTTAACCCAGACGCTTCACATGCCCTGGTTCAATCCACTGACAGCACGTCGACCCCGGTATACCACATCGTTCCCATTCACTCTATTCCTTGCACGCCTTTCACCCTCCTGCATGTTCAGGCCCCGATCACTCAAAATCTTTTTCACTCCATCTTTCCACCTCCAATTTGGTCTCCCACTTCACCTCGTTCCCTCCACCTCTGACACATATATCCTCTTGGTCAATCTTTCCTCACTCATTTTATCCATGTGACCAAACCATTCAAAACACCCTCTTCTGCTCTCTCAACCACACTCTTTTTATTACCACACATCTCTCTTACCCTATCATTACTTACTCGATCAAACCACCTCACACCACATATTGTCCTCAAACATCTCATTTCCAGCACATCCACCCTCCTGCGCACAAATCTATCCATAGCTCACGCCTTGCAACCATACAACATTGTTGGAACCACTATTCCTTCAAACCCCTATGATTCACTTCCGCTTCCATGGTTTCATCCGCTGCCAGATCCACTCCCAGATATCTAAAACACTTCACTTCCTCCAGCTTTTCTCCATTCAAACTTACCTCCCAATTGACATGACCCTCAACCCTACTGTACCTAATAACCTTGCTCTTATTCACATTTACTCTTAACTCTTTTCTTTCACACACTTTACCAAACTCAGTCACCAGCTTCTGCAGTTTCTCACATGAATCAGCCACCAGCGCTGTATCATCAGCGAACAATTGACTCACTTCCCAAGCTCTCTGATCCCCAACAGACTTCATACTTGCCCCTCATTCCAAAACTCTTGCATTCACCTCCCTAACAACCCCATCCATAAACAAATTAAACAACCATGGAGACATCACACACCCCTGCCGCAAACCTACATATATATATATATATATATATATATATATATATATATTTTTTTTTTTTATACTTTGTCGCTGTCTCCCGCGTTTGCGAGGTAGCGCAAGGAAACAGACGAACGAAATGGCCCAACCCCCCCCCCCCATACACATGTATATACATACGTCCACACACGCAAATATACATACCTACACAGCTTTCCATGGTTTACCCCAGACGCTTCACATGCCTTGATTCAATCCACTGACAGCACGTCAGCCCCGGTATACCACATCGCTCCAGTTCACTCTATTCCTTGCCCTCCTTTCACCCTCCTGCATGTTCAGGCCCCGATCACACAAAATCCTTTTCACTCCATCTTTCCACCTCCAATTTGGTCTCCCTCTTCTCCTTGTTCCCTCCACCTCCGACACATATATCCTCTTGGTCAATCTTTCCTCACTCATCCTCTCCATGTGCCCAAACCACTTCAAAACACCCTCTTCTGCTCTCTCAACCACGCTCTTTTTATTTCCACACATCTCTCTTACCCTTACGTTACTCACTCGATCAAACCACCTCACACCACATATTGTCCTCAAACATCTCATTTCCAGCACATCCATCCTCCTGCGCACAACTCTATCCATAGCCCACGCCTCGCAACCATACAACATTGTTGGAACCACTATTCCTTCAAACATACCCATTTTTGCTTTCCGAGATAATGTTCTCGACTTCCACACATTCTTCAAGGCTCCCAGAATTTTCGCCCCCTCCCCCACCCTATGATCCACTTCCGCTTCCATGGTTCCATCCGCTGTCAGATCCACTCCCAGATATCTAAAACACTTCACTTCCTCCAGTTTTTCTCCATTCAAACTCACCTCCCAATTGACTTGACCCTCAACCCTACTGTACCTAATAACCTTGCTCTTATTCACATTTACTCTTAACTTTCTTCTTCCACACACTTTACCAAACTCAGTCACCAGCTTCTGCAGTTTCTCACATGAATCAGCCACCAGCGCTGTGTCATCAGCGAACAACAACTGACTCACTTCCCAAGCTCTCTCATCCCCAACAGACTTCATACTTGCCCCTCTTTCCAAAACTCTTGCATTTACCTCCGTAACAACCCCATCCATAAACAAATTAAACAACCATGGAGACATCACACACCCCTGCCGCAAACCTACATTCACTGAGAACCAATCACTTTCCTCTCTTCCTACACGTACACATGCCTTACATCCTCGATAAAAACTTTTCACTGCTTCTAACAACTTTCCTCCCACACCATATATTCTTAATATCTTCCACAGAGCATCTCTATCAACTCTATCATATGCCTTCTCCAGATCCATAAATGCTACATACAAATCCATTTGCTTTTCTAAGTATTTCTCACATACATTCTTCAAAGCAAACACCTGATCCACACATCCTCTACCACTTCTGAAACCACACTGCTCTTCCCCAATCTGATGCTCTGTACATGCCTTCACCCTCTCAATCAATACCCTCCCATATAATTTACCAGGAATACTCAACAAACTTATACCTCTGTAATTTGAGCACTCACTCTTATCCCCTTTGCCTTTGTACAATGGCACTATGCACGCATTCCGCCAATCCTCAGGCACCTCACCATGAGTCATACATACATTAAATAACCTTACCAACCAGTCAACAATACAGTCACCCCCTTTTTTAATAAATTCCACTGCAATACCATCCAAACCTGCTGCCTTGCCGGCTTTCATCTTCCGCAAAGCTTTCACTACCTCTTCTCTGTTTACCAAATCATTTTCCCTATATATATATATATATATATATATATATATATATATATATATATATATATATATATATATATATATATATATATTTCTTTTCTTTCAAACTATTCGCCATTTCCCGCGTTAGCGAGGTAGCGTTAAGAACAGAGGACTGGGCCTTTGAGGAAATATCCTCACCTGGCCACCTTATCTGTTCCTTCTTTTGAAAAATTAAAAAAAAAGAAAGAAAAAAAAAAAAAATATATATATATATATATATATATATATATATATATATATATATATATATATATATATATGTATATATATACATATATACATATATATATATATATATATATATATATATATATATATATATATATATATATATATGATAGCTGATATAGAGAGCAGATGAGACGGGGCCTCAGCCAGTGCAGGCTGTGGTCCATCAACTTCTCAGACTCTCCAAACTTGTGGTAACTCTGGGTGTCAAATGTCATGCAGGAACACAGCAGCCTGAACAGCCCCCACATCTCCCTTATCCTTCAGGATCCATAACATACTTTTCATCACAAATTCTCCCTTGGCTCACTCCCGTCTATCTGTCCACTTGGCCCCCTTCCATCTGTCTACCTGCCAATCCTCTTGCTACCCCGACACATTCACTGGCCTCCTATCCTTCAACTTCCGTCCTACTGTGTCCTTCCTCTCTCCACCTTCTCCAACGAAGCCTCTCTGAGGTCATCCTTCCACCGTCTGGGTCCACTGGAGAGAGAGAGAGAGAGAGAGAGAGAGAGAGAGAGAGAGAGAGAGAGAGAGAGAGAGAGAGAGAGAGAGAGAGAGAGACTGAGCACATTTTATCACTTCAGTGCATTTCAGGTGATAAAGAACGCGGCTTTCTTCCTCTCAAGGCCTCGATGAACACTTGGGCCGGCTGGTGGTCCAACTGCCGCGCACCAGGACTCGGCCTCTGTCGCGGGCTCTGTGACCCATGGTCAACAAAGCTAACCAGCATACTACGAATAGGCGGAGAGAGAAATCGTGGCCTCCTTCTCCATTAAAGTCTTCATTGTACACCTAGGTTGGCTGCGCTCCAAGACTCGAACTTGGGCGCAGGCTTTGCGCGTGACTCATGGTCAGCAATGCTAGCCACTACACCACGGGTGGGAGGCGATAAACATCGAGACCCTCTTCTAACACAGTTCTCCATGAAATGGAGAGGAACTCTTTTGTCTTTGGGTATGTGATGACAAAAGGATCCGGTCAGGTACAGACGAGACGTTTTCTATCCTCTTCTTCATCCAGTTTTCTGTATCTACCCATTCTCTTCATCGTCCAGTTTTCTATATCTATCCATTCTCTTTTCCCTCGTTGCCCCTTCTTTTCCCTCGCCATTCGCGTGGCGACACCGCGTTTGTTTGGCTCCACTCCACCCTCAACACCCCAACTCCAACGTGGCTCGGCAATGGCTGATCAACGCGGGAGAGAACGCAAGGCTACGATGTACGGCAGCTTGCATCAGTTGACCCCCAGTGACACCAGTCAAGCTAGAGAGACATGTGCAGCCATGAGTGGCCGGGACAACATCAGTCAGGTGTCCATGGGCGAAAGAAAGATCAATTTCCTCAAGACACTCCGGGAGGTCATAATGACTGGTGTGGGGTGTGGTGTGTGTGTGTATTGGGGGGGAGTCTCCAATCACCCAGAATGGAGTATAGGTGGGGGGGGGGGTTAGAACATTTTGGGTTGGGCTGGAGGGAAGTGTGGGGGTAGAACTTTTGCATATGATCAGGACAGTTTGGGTCGTCTCCAACTTTTCCCCAGATATGGTTTTGTCAGAGTTCGATGCATGGAGGTGATGCTAGTGAGATAAAGAGAGAGAGACGTGGGTGGGGGTGAAAAGCCTCAAATGGCTCCTTATATATGACGATACACAATGGAATATATAATATTCATTTTTTTTTTACCTTATCTGAGACTGCACGGGCAGCTGAGGCCCTAATCGAGGCCATCCCATTAACGATATATATATCCTAGACTGAACCAAATACCCATTACATCAGCCAACCCCTAGGGTTGGATGAACAGCTGGGATGACTGCGGATCGACTGCCGCGACCAGAATTCGAACCTATGCTCTCGACCCTGGGTGGGCCCGTGAATACGTCACGGTCAGGAACGCTAACCGTCGCCACACCACAGAAGTCCGTATTCAGCGAGATAAGCAATCTATTTTTTATCTTGCCATTAAATCATTATCTCATCACTAGCTTCGTTGATAAGAAAAACAATTACCGGTACGAGCGTAACAAGGCACGCAAAAAATTAACGTGACAAAGGGGCGAGAGAGAGAGGAGAGGTTGTTAGGAAACGAGAGGTCGCATTCAAAGCTGTGCTTTCAGGGTTCGAGCCTTTTGGCCGAGGGGTTCATAACCGGGACAAAAGAATGAACAAAAACAGCCACGTTCATGTTGTGGTGCCGTGTAAACAGGGATGAACATTTTAGCGTGTAAACATGAAGATTTTACAGCTGGGCACAGTGAGGTTTGACCAATTACATAACCCTTCTCATAAGAGTTCTTGGAATACAGTTATGAAAGATGCACAGCAGTAACTGGCTACCATAACACTTACTATTGTAACTGTATCATACACGTTAATGAATGTAGCTACTGTATCACACACTGTTGCTACAGTACCTCTGTATCGGAGGTTACATTTCGACTGGTAGACCTTACCCTTTATGATATATGATGTGATCACGACGCCAGACCCCAGGAGGCATCTTTAACCACGCCATTAGCAAGTGGGAGGTAACGACCCATTAGCTAACGGAAGGTAACGACCCGCACCCATCAAGGCGACAGGTGGACACAGGCAATCACTATCGGCCAATCGTCGCACAAGATTTAAAAAGCATTTCAAACAACGCTTTGACTCATCTGACCTCGGCCATGTTAGAATAACGGGTCGTGGAAATCTTTCATTTTTCACCTGATGAATAACGTCTAGCTTGTGTATGTTGCACTCGTCAGTATCGCCATGCACGTTATGTGCTACTGCCGCCACTTGCCACACTGTGTGAGCAGATCTGTCGGCACTCGACGACTGGCCGTTATATCCCTCTTTCTTCCCTCGAACAGCCTACAGTTCTCTTCCTTCGTCTGTCTTTCCCTCTTCACATTGCCTTTCGTCTTTGAAGAATCATGTCGACCGACACCACCATAAAACTGATTCATCTATACTCCCTTTTTCTTACACTTTTATCCTTCACCTGAGATGCCTTAGATTGGGGCCATGTTTGGCTCGTGCCATATCGATCGTCATATATATATTGCTCAATTTTCCTGATAGTATCCGGGGCCGAGGTCTTGATGCAGGTACAGCCCCCACACCCACATCATGGGCGGCCGCCAAGCATCGCAAGACGAACCCGAGTCTGGGACCTGCTAACGAAGCGAGGCAGTGCGAACCAGTCGAAGTGAAGCTGTGTCGTGTGTCACCATCAGCCAGGATGATAACAGAGAAGGTCGCAGTGGGAGAGTTAACTGGTGCAGATAATGCAGATAAAAGATGGTCTCGTGTGACGCGTGTACAAATAATGAACTCAGAGTGAACCATCCAATGCCAGCGTCTCACCTGAGGTGAAACAAGGAGTTTCGGAGTGGCTCACACACACACACACACACACACACACGAGAAACCCGAACCTATGGAACTAATCCCAAAAACGTTTCGAACAAACGTATACACCTGACCTCTTGGGGAATATCAGTCCAAACGTACATACCTGACCTCTTTGATACATGTCCTCTGGCAGTCAGAGGTATACTCTTGTGCAGCAAGTAAACATCAGTTATTATATTGGTGTAATGAAAAAATAAATCTATAACAGATAAAAGCAGAGTTCCTAGGAACCAAGTACATACCCTAGCTTCGTATCGATACAGCATTATATATAAAAGTGACTACAGCATCATGTATAAGAAAAAGACAATACAGCATTGTGTGTAATAAGAGTAACAATACGACATTATGTAAAATAAGTGACATACAGCATTATGTATGATAAGTGACAATACGATATTATGCATAATAAGCGACATACAGCATTATGTATAATACGAGTAATAATACATTATGTGTTATACGAGTAATAATACATTATTATGTGTAATACGAGTAATAATACGGCATTGTGTGATACGAGTAATAATACATTATGTGTAATAAATATAATAAAGTATTATGTGTAATATGAATAATAATAAGGTATTAAGAGTAATAAGAGGGACAATACAGCATTATGTGTAATAATAATACGGCAATAATAATACACTATAGCACTGTGTAAAAAGATTAACAACAGCATTAAGTATAATATGAGTAACAATACAGCACTATGTGTAATAATAGTAATACAGCATTATATGCAATAAGAATATCAATATGCAGCACTATGGTCAAACATTTGCAAGAAACTACAAAAAAAGGGATAAGGAAAGTAAATATCTAAAAAGAAGCTGTGAGTTCAGCAGTGATTAGGTCGACCCTTCAGCATGGCTGTGTTGTGTTTTTGTCTTGTGCTAATTTATCGTTCGGTCACAACACAGTCGTCTCTCAAACCTTCGCTTCCCAGACTCTCTCTCTCTCTCTCTCTCTCTCTCTCTCTCTCTCTCTCTCTCTCTCTCTCTCTCTCTCTCTCTCTCTCTCTCTCTCTCTCTCTCTCTCAACTGTGCACAAGTCTTCGTTCTTGTGCGTGCCACTCCTGTGTTCAATATGACACCGAGAAAGGAAAAGTTTACACACGCCTCTCTCAAGGCCCCCCAGCGACCAGTAAATGGCACAGCTAGTCATTCTTAACCTTTCACTCCCCACCCTTACTTTCCCCAGTGAGCACTCCATCATAAAAGGTGTGACATGACATTATTCCCTTCCTATTCGAAACCATCCAGTGAAGATATAAACAGAATCCATTTTTACGATCGGAAACATTTCATAAAAGCTTCTGCAATTTTTACGTACCGGCTTTCCACCCAAATTTATATATCTAGGATGTATTTCGGTTAACTGACACACGAACGGAAAATCAAATCAGTCTGCTGAATGTTTGTACTGACCAACCCAATGGCGCCAATTTAAAACTCCATCAAACCAACTTACTATATCAAACCATCTTAAAACACGTAAGAAATACAAAAAAGATAGCGGATATTGCTCCATTCGTTATACACGGCAACAGACGGTAAAAAAAAAAAAAGGGCCAATGAAAAGCAAATTGTATATTTCAAGTCATATCACAAACTCAATAAAACCAAAACGTTGATATCATGAAATCCCAATAAAGCTTTATGGTTCAACAACTACTTCGTAAGAATGGGTTATCTTACAGACGCCATCTTCGAAGTCGAGGTAATGTTTCCGGTTTGGTCTTTAAAAGTAACGGAACACCAAGGCGGAGAGATCTGTATTGATCGTATTCACAACGTCTCAGTTTTCAACAATTATGCTAATGTGGGTCGATGGAAGTCTAGAGCCATACTTTAAACTCGCCCGAAATACTGTATCAGGTAACATATATATATATATATATATATATATATATATATATATATATATATATATATATATATATATATATATATATATATATATATATATATATATATGTGAGAAATACTTAGAAAAGCAAATGGATTTGTATGTAGCATTTATGGATCTGGAGAAGGCATATGATAGAGTTGATAGAGATGCTCTGTGGAAGGTATTAAGAATATATGGTGTGGGAGGCAAGTTGTTAGAAGTGAAAAGTTTTTATCGAGGATGTAAGGCATGTGTACGTGTAGGAAGAGAGGAAAGTGATTGGTTCTCAGTGAATGTAGGTTTGCGGCAGGGGTGTGTGATGTCTCCATGGTTGTTTAATTTGTTTATGGATGGGGTTGTTAGGGAGGTGAATGCAAGACTTTTGGAAAGAGGGGCAAGTATGAAGTCTGTTGGGGATCAGAGAGCTTGGGAAGTGAGTCAGTTGTTGTTCGCTGATGATACAGCGCTGGTGGCTGATTCATGTGAGAAACTGCAGAAGCTGGTGACTGAGTTTGGTAAAGTGTGTGAAAGAAGAAAGTTAAGAGTAAATGTGAATAAGAGCAAGGTTATTAGGTACAGTAGGGTTGAGGGTCAAGTCAGTTGGGAGGTAAGTTTGAATGGAGAAAAACTGGAGGAGGTGAAGTGTTTTAGATATTTGGGAGTGGATCTGGCAGCGGATGGAACCATGGAAGCGGAAGTGGATCATAGGGTGGGGGAGGGGGCGAAAATTCTGGGAGCCTTGAAGAATGTGTGGAAGTCGAGAACATTATCTCGGAAAGCAAAAATGGGTATGTTTGAAGGAATAATGGTTCCAACAATGTTGTATGGTTGCGAGTCGTGGGCTATGGATAGAGTTGTGCGCAGGAGGATGGATGTGCTGGAAATGAGATGTTTGAGGACAATGTGTGGTGTGAGGTGGTTTGATCGAGTAAGTAACGTAAGGGTAAGAGAGATGTGTGGAAATAAAAAGAGCGTGGTTGAGAGAGCAGAAGAGGGTGTTTTGAAGTGGTTTGGGCACATGGAGAGAATGAGTGAGGAAAGATTGACCAAGAGGATATATGTGTCGGAGGTGGAGGGAACGAGGAGAAGTGGGAGACCAAATTGGAGGTGGAAAGATGGAGTGAAAAAGATTTTGTGTGATCGGGGCCTCAACATGCAGGAGGGTGAAAGGAGGGCAAGGAATAGAGTGAATTGGATCGATGTGGTATACCGGGGTTGACGTGCTGTCAGTGGATTGAATCAGGGCATGTGAAGCGTCTGAGGTAAACCATGGAAAGCTGTGTAGGTATGTATATTTTGCGTGTGTGGACGTATGTATATACATGTGTATGGGGGTGGGTTGGGCCATTTCTCTCGTCTGTTTCCTTGCGCTATCTCGCAAACGCGGGAGACAGCGACAAAGAAAAAAAATATATATATATTCTACGACACGCAGGGAATACGTGGGAAGTATTCTTTCTCCCCTATCCCCAGGAATATATATATATATATATATATATATATATATATATATATATATATATATATATATATATATATATATATATATATATATATATAAATATAAATATATATATATATATATATATATATATATATATATATATATATATATATATATATAGTAGATGGTCACTTGCCTTGTGCTTGCTGAATCTATGGAACTTACAGCCATCAGAACTGCCCACAGCCACACCTCTCCCACCCAAAGTTATGACTGACTGTTCTGGTATATAATATTTTTCCCTAAACCATAAATGCGTAGCTATTAATTCATAAGATATAATGATTCTATTGACGTTTGTGTGAATAAATTGTACATTTCCTTTTCCATAGCCAGAGGTTGAACCATTATGTGACGTTCATTTTTTCATTCATTTCAAGCTAAAAGTTTGTTTTCTAAATTGTTTCTTACATTTTTCATATGTATATATATGTATGTGTGTGTGTGTGTGTGTATGTGCGTATGTGTGTGTATGTGTGTGTGTGTGTGTGTGTGTATATATATATGTATATTATCCCTGGGGATAGGGGTGAAAGAATACTTCCCACGTATTCCTCGCGTGTCGTAGAAAGCGACTAGAGGGGACGGGAGCGGGGGGCCGGAAATCCTCCCCTCCTTGTATTAACTTTCTAAAATGGGAAACAGAAGAAGGAGTCACGCGGGGAGTGCTCATCCTCCTCGAAGGCTCAGAGTGGGGTGCCTAAATGTGTGTGGATGTAACCAAGATGTGAAAAAAGGAGAGATAGGTAGTATGTTTGAGGAAAGGAACCTGGATGTTTTGGCTCTGAGTGAAACGAAGCTCAAGGGTAAAGGGGAAGAGTGGTTTGGATATATATATATATATATATATATATATATATATATATATATATATATATATATATATATATATATATATATATATACCTTACGGGGCCCAGAGAAGGACAGCAACATAGAGAAGGAGCCTGGTTGAGAGTCAAAAATTTAGCACATGTGGTTATTAAGAGTGAGGTCCAGTTGTGATCATATAAAGAATCTAAAACGTAAATACGATGCGTAACTTACTTCATGAGGAAATAATGGCATCAGGGCTTACAAAGCTGGTTCATTTCTGAAATAAGAGAAAAAGAGATCGGTTACCACAATGAGAGAGCGTATGTAAATCTGATAAGACAAAAAAAGATGAAATCTGTTCGTGATGAGTTCGAATCCCACAAGTGTTTGGGTATAGGGCCAATACAGCCACTTGTAAAACAATAAGCCATATGTGATCTGAGGGTGGCGAGATATAGCAGTGCCTGAGGTACAGGTGTGGGCGAAGCTGCCGTAAAAGCATCGGGGTCATATTTTCATTAAGATGGGCCGTCACCTGGCTTAACCCAAATTTGATGAGAGACGCCAGGGGTCCCTCACTACCCAAAACTATTTTTATGGAGTGTACGGAGAACAGCTCATAAGCCCCGGCGCACCAGAGAAAGTACGTTACCTGTTGCATACGCGAGCTGTGGTGGAGTACATTGTTCTGATATTCATTTACCAGTCTTAACTATGTGGGGGAAAATGGTGAGTGCAAGAGGTAGACGCTGAAGCCTCTTTAAAGAACATGTGGGATGGCGTGATTTTTTTTCCCACCAGGACGCTGTGAGCTTAGCCGCGGCTTATAGTATCTTTTGAAAACTATTCCCGACGATGGTGTGTCCACGGAGATACTCCAGGAAGATTCAGTGTTCCTTTAACTTGTAAGCCTGTATAATAGGACCAAACCAGTAGGTGGCTTATAAGCCAGGGCTGAAAGTAGGTTTGCAAGCTGTAAAGAATGCACAATAACACTAAATACAGATAAAAGTAACTGGACAGTGGTCGGGAAAATGTAAAGGTTTTTACACAAATGGCTCGTACCAACTGGTGGTTTCTATGGACGTCTTCTATTAAAGTCCACAATTAAGAGTAAACTAGTATGAATGGATGATTTGAAATGAATGCGAGGATTCCGCAAGGTTTTGCAATATCACTTTTATTTTTCTAACATTCATTTTATGGATAAGGTATCGCGTGAGATGAGGTTCTCTGGTAAATCAAAAAGAGGTGCTGCTGCAAATGGTTGGTCGCAAATTTAAGGAAGAGTAATGATCGTTTCGGTATATTAGAATGACAGCGCTTAATGTAACGTTCTTTCACTGTATAACAAAAAGTCCAAAACGAAAAAAGTGGCATTTCTGAAATAAGTGTTCTCTGCGTGAAAGAAGATGGGAGACCTATGTATTTCTCACCTATGAAGGAAACAGAAGAATGGAGATGTATTTCGTACCTATAAAGGAAAATGGAAGAATGGTTACACCCTTACCTTAATATGAATGAGTATGTTCTTGTACCGTATCTGGTAAATGCAAATAAGGGTATATTAACAATTTTTTTTCAAGAACAGTGCAGACACAATAACCAATAATTCAGAATAAAGAGCGTTGAATTATAAAGAGGATCTTGTAAAGTACATTATTCGAAGTATTCAAAGCTATAAACATAAGTCTGCGGAGTGTAATGATGACGAGCAATTTTATTAACTAAGCTGCCTACAGGATATATAAAGGAATGCGTGGCGTGGACTGACTTGGCTATCTAAAGCTGCATACATGCTAACTCACTATGCAATTTACAATAGGCTATTTTAGGTTATTTACAGTTCATGGTGTAAGCTATTTACTAACGTGGCGTGAATTGACTTCACTAAAGGCTATTTTAGGCTATTTACTGAAGTTCATGGTGTAAACTATTTGTCAGTGGCGTGAATCGACCTCTATAGGCAATTTTACGCTATTTACAGGTAATGGTGCAAGCTATCTACATCCGTTGCACGAAATGACGTGACTATTTATCGAAGTCCTTGGGAAGAGCTAATAATATTAATATTGCGTGGCACGGGCAATTAACAATAATAAAGATCATGTGGTCTAAGATTATTGAAGTGGTCCGTGGCGTGACTAACTAGGCTATTTACAGAAATCCTGGCGTTGGCTACAGAAATCCGTGACGTTGGCTAATATTGATGTAAAAGCTAGGCTATAATAAGCATCGTAACCTCTGGCAGACTACTAGGAGTAAGAAATTTTATACAGATCTCATTGGAGTACGAGAATGAAATTTAGAAACATTCTAAACAGGTACAGACCTCCATTATTTGGTGTTAGGCTGTAAACATACCTCCGTTTTAGTGCTAGGCTGCGTACAGCCCTCCATTTTCTGAAGCTAAGCTGTGCACAAAACCGAAAAATTGCTGCGTTGAGACCTCCATTCTGTAAAGCTAGGCTGTGCACACAACCGAAAAATTAACTTTTTTTAAAACTATTTTGTCAGAGCCAGCCTCTGTCTTGCCTCAGGGCTCTTCGTCTTTAGTAAGCCTGTCCTTAATAAAATAATCTAACAAACTCTGCAAGTGTTATGTCTTTTATATTTACTTACTAAGTTTAACCTATCATTTAAGCTAAGCTAACAACTTAACCGAACCTAACCTATCATTTAAGCTAACAACCTAACGTACCCTAATCTGTATACACTACAAAGCCTAACTCAAACTAACGTAGCCTAACCTCTATCCACTACGTTAAAATTCCGATATCAAGGACTGGCCGGTAAAACACTTTCCTCGCTACAGCGAAGCTGAGGAATTTTATCCTATCATTTGTAAATTCTCGTCTAATAACCTTTCTACCTATAATGTCTGAGTCTACAAGATTCTTCACACTCAACCCATCCTTCCATCCTAGATGGCCATGCTTTTGCCTGTGCCATATATATATATATATATATATATATATATATATATATATATATATATATATATATATATATATATATATTCTTTTTTATTTTTTCATACTATTCGCCATTTCCTGCGTTAGCGAGGTAGCGTTAAGAACAGAGGACTGGACCTTTGAGGGAATATCCTCACCTGGCCCCCTTCTCTGTTCCTTCTTTTGGAGAAAAAAAAAAAAAAAAACGAGAGGGGAGGATTTCCAGGGATATATATATATATATATATATATATATATATATATATATATATATATATATATATATATATATATATATCATACTATTTGCCATTTCCCGCATTAGCGAGGTAGCGTTAAGAACAGAGAACTGGGCCTTAGAGGGAATATCCTCACCTGACCCCCTTCTCTGTTCCCTCTTTTGGAAAATTAAAAAAAACAAGAAAGGGGAGGATTTCCAGCCACCCACTCCCTCCCCTTTTAGTCGCCTTCTACGACACGCAGGGAATACGTGGGAAGTATTCTTTCTCCCCTATCCCCAGGGATAATATATATATATATATATATATATATATATATATATATATATATATATATATATATATATATATATATATATATATATATATATATATATATATATATATATATATATATATATATATATAAGGAGGTTCTATTAGCCTACTGTAATTTAATGAAACCTAAAATTAGCCTAAATTAACTTGGTCTACCTGTAATTTTTCTCCCCTCAAAAGATTTTCTACAAATCTTTATCACTCATGTTACATTAATAATACAACGTACAAAATATTGCTTAAACTCGCTATAAAATGAAAACCATAAAAATTTCATTTGCACAGTGGCGTTGAACATTGACAATTATGGTCTCAAATCTGACATTAACTATACAATCTTCAGGGAGTCAGAGAACTTATCATTATTTATCATTATCATATTTCTAGTGTGGTTTAGTGACCTCTAACTATATAAGACTTCCGCAATCGTAAAAGCCGCCCATAATTTCTGTCAATGAAACATTTCTTGCTCAAGTCACACTGCCCTCGACCTTTGGCCGTTTGGCCTCAGGATAATTAAGTCCCTCCCATCCCCCAAAAAGGTTAAATGATATATGAAGTTTGCTTCTTACGTGGTTCTCAGAGCGCCATTTATCCTGCCTGATGACCAATGAACGTCACAACTTCCTCTGGGACATCCTGGAACGGAAATATTACCCACCATTACTCGCATGAAAGCTATTCAATGCTAGCAACTGACATGATAATTCATGAATATATATTCGAGGCACAACTAAATCCTAGAGCACTAAAACACTCACAAATTGAGATTGAAGCTGCAAAAATAATGCAACAGTTTTGGCGCAATAATGTCGTGCTTTCATCGCGGTCGTGAGTGAGGAAAAAGCTCGAGGATAAGTATAAATGACAAGCGACAGCTTACAAAAGCTACCTTTACCTCTACCAACGATATCCCCTCAGGGAATGGATAATAAAAGTCAGCAGCAATCGTGTCCTGAATAATTGATACCTGCCTCTGTTTTATTATTTTTCTATTGGGAGACATTTCTCGCATTAAAGAATGCACCTTTTCGGGATCTCAGCGCTCGCTACCCACAGAAGCGAAACTCTTTTGACTATGCCATGAAATTTAGCTGTCGAGAGAGGTGAGCTTAAATCCCATAAATCTCATCAAGAACGGAAACTAGTGAATCTCTCTCTCGATTCTGAAACGTCCACCCTTCGCGCAAAGCTGTTCGCTTGTAACAAGGTTATATAATGTTCGTGCATAGAAACTGGTATTCTTTTACTTCAGAATCATTCATTCACTAATTATGCCATGCTTTACCTAATATATTTCGCTTCGTAAAGTTTATCTAAGGAATATATTAAGGGAACAAATCTGTTAACAGCTGAAAATTTTTGGTAAAATTTAACAGAGGCGGGAACGATTCTGCGCTCGGTACATCATGACGTCACAGACGCTACACATCATGCTACGTTCTGTTCACATGAAAGATATTTGCCTAAATACACTTAACATTCTCAAGTTTCACGTACACTGGTAACTAAAGGAACAAACTGACGCCAAGATGTAATGTTCGATATCGAAGATATGCAAAATAAATCAGTTATGGAGATATAAATCGTTGTTGTAGATGTCTGGGCTAAACAAAAAGAAACGTTACCAAAAGACTGGGAAAGCGGGCTTCCGTGCTTGAGTAATGAAAATGGAGTTTTGAGTTTGTCTTTTCGGTCACTATACAGCTTTAACAGTGCAAGTTCCCTAAACTTTTAGTCTCTTGCTTAAGGGTTGAATTGATCGTGCAATAAGGAACTAGTTTTATTCATGGAGGACGCGGAACGTCTGCAGAATCGATAATTGGCGTCCATAACTCGCTCTCGTTGAACCCAGTCTTCTGAATGTGACGTCAGGGCATCCGAATGAATGAAATAGAAAGTTAATAATATTTCCATTGACTTTAGTTTGGTGTTATCTATTTTTTTTTCCTCACGAGGATACAGGTTACAAATATGGAAACAAAGCCATGGTATATTCCTAAACAAGATTATATATATAGATCTGTTGAAGGTCGATACCAAGATAATGTTTTTAGCAATGTATATAATGGCTATATCCATGTCATCATTCGGACACGTGCAAGTGTAGCAAGAGGTACGGAAGCCAACTCCTCCTCAGCTGATTATCATTACTATCCGACTAATATTTGGGGCGAAAAATTCTGAAACGATTAAATTACAAGTGCCTGAGTATTTGTCGGTGATTCATATTAGTTTCTTTATATTTCGTTTATTTATCTACAGATCAGAGTCTTGCACGCTAGCTTTTGCACTCATCTTTATCACTTTATATACTTAAAATATTTGGTATATAATCTAGAATCATGTATGTTATTCAATTTGACTGTCATCGTAAGGGTTTAGCAAAAATTTGTATCCAGAAACTTTACGAAATGAAGCAAATGATAAATTATGGGAAGTCTAGTACGAAACATTCCCAAAACTGAGAGAGTCGTCGATACCTTGGTTTTATAATATTTCGCTTTCTTCCCATTGTTTCAACTGCCTGCTATTTCCTCTGTAATTTATTCAGGCCAATAACGTGCAAGATTTCTCTTCTATCTGAAGTTCCCCGTCCATCTCAGAGAAGGTAAATAATTCCAGTCGCCGTCATAAACAGATACAGTGGAATGCCGTCCCAGATGGAGATTGAATGAATGAAAAAAATTGCAAAATCACTGACTGTTGGATATTTATTTTTATTTCCGCAAACCAAAGCCAACAAACGAAAACTTTTGAAACTGTAGATTCCTCCACTGGCACTCTAGTTTTTACAATATTTCGCTTTGTTTTCCAAGTGTCAGATTTCTCTCTATCTCAGATTAATACACGAAATATACCTATATCAACTTACTTTTCTGTAATTATGCAATAGGGAGAAAAAGTTGGTCATAGGAGGCACTTGGTGTCATAGTGACACTGGCACTACTGACAGGGTATAGGAGGAAGATAACAGTAAACTAGATGCTGTTGGTAACACTGCCATCCGCCTTTCCACCCGTACCCAATGTCAAGAGCGAATAGTGAATTTTTCGAAATACATAGTACAATTTCTGTGTCTTATGTCCCCCATAAAAGATTCAGTGCCTAAATATCTGTCAATTGATCAGGCTATCCTCTATTATCTTAAAATGGCAGTACATATACGAGAACAGCGAGATAATGACACCTTATACCCACTGAAAAGATGAATATTTGAGGAGTTACCACGTGTTTGGGCGGCAAGAGTGTCACAGACTGGTGGTCTCTGTGCCACACTCTAGTGGTCTGTTCCAACACAATTCCATCCTCTTGCTTCTGTATCGTAAGACACTTCGTATGTTTACAAGATGTTCAGCTTATCTTACACTGTGGAAAAGGTTATCGCACGACAACACCGAATGATGAATTGGGTCAGCGAGGTGAATGTGCATGATCTGTATTGTACCGGGTCGGGTCAGGTAGGGCGAGGTTACCAGACATAGCGGAATGCCTGGTACTTCATTCATTCCGCACACACACACACACACACACACTTGTTGCTTTCTGTCGTGCGTCAGGGCAAACTTTTCCCTACCCATCCCCCTTTTATATATGAATTCTACGATTAATCTATTACTTTCCTGCCAATAAATAGTTTTAGTCGTGAAATTGGTCGAATGAATATATGTTCTTTTAGTCTTTACTGTGCAAGAAACTTTGCCAATGAAAATAAACGAAAAACCAGTACTTAAGAGAGAAGTTAGGCGAATATTTTTGTCCGAGGAACACATGGATGTCGCGTTCCCTCACACCTCCCACGTGTCTGTCCTTCTCAGGGACACTGACGTTTATACAATTCTTTCCTCCGCGTTGGATTTGTAGTACGTTCTGATCTATTGATACTGATGTATATAACACGAAAAGATTGTTACGAAGAATTTTGCATAAGATTATCATTAAAAACGTGTATTCAACACAATATATATGTGTATGGTCAGACATTGCTTGTTCACATGTGCGAACAGACATCTCAAAACTGTTTCTGAAATTGAATTTCAAATCATCAAAGCACAATAATCACATTCACCACTCCACAGTCACAAGTGGACTGACACACACACACACACACACACACACACCAAAGTTGTGCATAAATGCTGCCATGCTGCCCGCAGTTTACAAAGAGTGGCGAGGGAGGGATCGGTGAGGGCTGGTGGCGAGTCTTGTAGCGACCTTCCAAGGCAGCTGAGGGAGAGAGGGAGGACACCCCTGAGTTAGCCATGACATTCAAACTTGGCGGGTGTTCCCATACGTGGCTCGGCCGTGACGTCACACAACAGTCAAAACATTAAAGATGGCGAACATGGCGAATGGTATGTACCAGCAAATGGTGGTGCCCGCTCCTTACCACTTCCATCAGCCGCAGCCACAGCCCATGCCCACGGTCTCCCAGGAGCCCGAGCCCAAGAAAGAGCCTAAGAAGCGTAAAAAACCCACAGAGAAGCTCAATGGCGAGAAGAAGAAGCCCCGGATCATCGGTCAGACAGCGTACATGGCAGGGTTGAGAGTGGATTCTGGCACGGGGGATGGTGGCGAGTGCTCCCGCTGCAACAAAAAGAAATGTTTCAAACATGTTGATGCCAAGTAAGTAATCATTGACAGTACGTGATGTCTGTGTAAGTGTGTAATCCTGTCATCAACTACTTATCCAAATTCTATTCGGCTGTCACCTCTTCGTAGATCATTTGTGAGCGGCGTGATATAGAACATTTAATGTATCCATAATCTTTATAAAATTTTTGTAGGATTTTGTTGTAAATGAGGCCATAATAGCCATTCAGTACAATGTCACGATGTTGTGTCTTGTCTGTCAAAATGAAGTTGATTCTTGTGTGCTGAGCTCCCGAGGGTAGACGGGAGGACGTATAATGAAGTAGAGTTTGAGTGGGTAAACAGAATGTGTAGTATCTTCCTGTAAACGTGAGAGAATGCCTGGTGACAGGACTGGGTCAGTGATCATTCCTTTCTATGAAGGGAAATGCGATAAGGATGGGTGTAGTTCACATTAAGTTGTCGAGTACAACAGGGGAGCTTCGTTACGATGAGGATGACACACTGGAGTATTTAGCTTAAGTATAGCAGGGAATTTTTAAGGGAACTTTGTTACGAAGTTGGGTAATATGGGGACGCAAAGGAGGATAAGGAATGTTATGCTTATTGAGTTTAACAAGAAAGATTTACGGGAGCTTTGCTATGAAGAGGGTTAATACAGTGACAGTAAAGGATCAGGAAAGACAAAGTAGTCTTTAGGAATGATAGGTGATCTACGTCCAATAGTCTTCTTTATGGTGGTTGCTGAAGAGTTTGGAGCAAAAAGAATATACATTTGCACAATGTTTATGGAGTTATTGAAGCTATTGGAGCTTATGGTCGATGGTGTGGAAAAATCTGTAGTAAGGGAAGTTGTTTGATCGAACAAAATTAATCTACAACATTTGTAAAGTTTGTTTGAAATTGGGTGAGTTTTGAGAATGATGTGGCTGTGAAATGTCAATGGTTTTTTAGTGTGTGTGTGGTGTGTGTGTGTGTGTGTGTGGTTGGGCTAGAGGGAGAGAGAGAGAGAGAGAGAGAGTTTTGGGGGAGGGGGAGCAGAGCGGCAGTTAGGTTGAGATGTAGGCATTGATGAGCTTATATGTTAATGCTGGGTTTTGTTTGCATAAACTTAAAGTAAATGACTGAAGTTGGAGAATTAGCTTTACAGTGTTTAAAAGAAGTTGAAGGCAATTCCTGTTAGATTTAAGCATTGGTTTTTGAGAGAACGGAGAATGAAGTTAGAGATATTGCAGTACCATATGTAATAAGATAGCAATATAAGATGCAAAATAGTTGGATGGAATTGGAGAATATAAATGCATGGATTCAGTGGAATGTGAACATGGCACAGTGGAATGAGAAATAAAGAGTTGTCCAATGGTAGATGATGGATCCTTGTGGAGAATTGTGGGAAATGTGACTTTAATATTTAAAAGAAAAGACTGAGAGGCAGTATAACCCTGGGAAATAAGTCACTGAAATGAGCTAATTAAAGGGTGCAAGAGGTCAGGACTATGCAGGGAACATTTAAAGACTAGGAGCTCATGAGAAAAAAATTGGCAATATATTAGAAAGCAGATGTTGTAGTTGATAGATTTTAATGAAAGTGGTTGGATTCCTCACATTCTGTAGAGTTGTTATAAAGTATAGGATTTTACCAGAAGCATCTCCAACCCCCACATCATAAACTTCCCACAAATTGGGCAGAGCTTTGAAGTAGAGGGAAAATTGTTGGGAGAACCACTTTATACCAAGTATATGGTGTGTAAGGAATCAGTTGGTACCACAGTTGTCAAAGTCTATCTCCTAGAATGGGACAGACGCCTATGGTATCCCAAAGTAATTTGTGAATTTCCTGGGGACATCTGTAACAAAGCATCCACTTTGTTCTGTGTTCAGATTTATAAATCTTTATTTGGTTTTGTATATCAGTTTACAAACCAAATAAACCTGCAAAAATGATAGATTACTGGTGGGGTATAGCAGTGGGAATTTTTCTTTGTAACCAGTTATTACACATTTGTACAGGACAGGGAGAGATTTCTACACTTGTGGGGCCTCACGTCCTGAGCTTTCAGTGCCATCAAGATGCCTTATAAACCTTTGTAAACTACCCGTATTCTCTATCTCATTAGTTATTTTATTCCAAGCATACCCCACTCCCCACCAAATACTAAACTAGTACCTCTAAACACTTTTTTAACTTGCTTTTTGTAATGGTTTCTGTTTACTCTGGTGCTACACCTCCAGAGGAACTGTTCACTTTCAGTATCATCCACCATCTGATTTAGAAACTTGAAGGCTGTTATCCCTCTCTTTCTTCTCTCCTCCTTAGTGGACAGCTGCATAACCTTCAGCCATGCATGTCGATGACTCCAATTTACATACTTCAATTCTCCCTCCTCTCTCAATTACTTGTTCTCTTCCTCATACTGAATACATCTCAAAATAGGAAACTCAGTTGTGCTTGAATGCAATTTCTATCTATATCGTCTTCTTACGTGTCACTTCTTTCCCACTCTTCAGTTTCATAATTCTGCAGTTCGTCCTTGCAATAACTATAACTTCCACTCTCATGGAATCTCCGCTTAACCAACATTACAAAATCTGATTCTCATAAGCTGGGGGTGTAGTATAGGTGCCATAATTATTTCTCTTGTGAACAGCTGTTTCATTACTATGGGGATCTTATTTTTCCCCAGTATGGAGAACTGCCTGTATGAGAAGGGTAACTTTTCATACACCCTTTTAATTGGCCAGAGTGGAATTAAAAATCTTCCATCTCATTAATTCTTCAGGCCTCACTTCAGTTCAACCAGCCCTAAGTGTCTGCCATGCGATTACCCTCTTTGTATTCTACAGTACTTCTATTATTTTGGCTACTGCTCTCATAATCTGCTTGTGTTCCTGCCACCAAGACCTATCTATCTATATCTCTGATGCCATTCCCTACAAGAAATTTCATCAAGGGTGTGGCCATTTCTAAAGAGTTTCCATTCTTCCCTGTCCTTACATGCTTCCCTTGCATACACCATTCCACACATTCTTTCCCCATTTCCCCTCCCCTAGTACTCCTCCACTCTGTTTCCTCTTGTCATAGGTGGTCTTCCTCTCTCACCTATCCCCTTACTTATTCTACCATACACTCTCCTTTTAAACTCCTCATCTTGCATTCTTTTCGTACGCCCAAACCACCTCTAGTATTAAGTTTCACCCACTTTACCACTCCACAATTCTTTCTTTTTTGCATTCCCTACCAACAAGGTTTGATCATATTACTCACATCAGGCTGCTGTAGTTCATAAACGTTATGTGTTTACATGGTTGTGTTAATCATTAAAAGAACACATAAGTTAAAGAGAGGTGTGAGAAAGATGCATGGGCTTTATTATGTAGAATGCACTACAGGTAGGAATGTATTGTCGTATTTTTATAATCCTTTTGTATATGTAGTTCTCATGAATTAGTCTTTCATACTAAGAAGGGATTTAATCTCCATGCAGAAATAAAAACCAGATGTCCAAGAAAACCCCAGAGGATACAGTATTACAAATGAAGAAACATATGCTAAAGTTGCTTTCAATGCACGAGTACACAGTATTTTGTAAGACACATATGAAGAATGGACAAGTTGATGTTGACATCTCCAAAATGCACCGGTCTTACTTGGAAGAGCATGAGCCACAGGCCTTTGAGCCACCGCCTTCGAATGGTTTGTGTTTAAAAGTTTTTATGTCTCTAAGTCTAAATGTCCATATTGTTAGTAATATTGACCATAATTTTGTTGAAACTCAGTCCTTATAGCCATATGTTGTTCATTCCAGAAGGAATGACTCTATATACATATAAATCAAAATCAGAATGTGGTAGTGCATGTAGTATCCAACCTCAACTTTAGTTCAGCAGTTGCATTTACTTAAGTGCCAGGGTCCCACGTGCTATGCCTGAAGTATTAGCATAAGAATAGTGCATCTTTTGTTGATACAGATTAAAAGAGCCCTACAACTAATAGGTATTATCTATGAAATCTTACTTCATTGTTTTTGAGTCATAGAATTTGAATTAAGTGACATCATGGAATCAAACAACCCACATAATCCAAGACAGTACAGGAAGAGAGCATTAAGCTTTTGGGACCTTATTCCCTAAAATTTTCTTTTTTGTCAGATAACTTTGTGAACTATTTTGTGTGTGTGTGTGTGTGTGTGTGCACCACACATAATGTAAAAGAAAATTATAGCATCTATCCTAACTTATATATTGCTTATGTATTTGGTGTTGCTTCTTTAACCAACAACGTTTTATTATTGTCATACATAATCACAGTTTCCTGTGTCATCGAGGTAGCACGAGGAAACAGATGAAGAATAGCCCATCCACTTTGTACATCATTTCTAATTCTCTCACTGCTTTCCATGGTCTTTTCCCCATATCATCTTCTTAGTTTTGAGGATAATGTGTTTTCCATCTGGGACTTGTCGTTCACCTTCTCTCATGCTTCCTATTCTTCAGCAGCTCATCCAAGAGTGGTGGTGGTGATGAGGGGCATATTTTCAATTAGTTCTTCAAGGCATTTTCTTCCTCATGTGCAAATTCATCCATTGTTATCAGCATTCTCTTGGACTTGTCTAACAGATGAAACTCCATACACAAACTCCTCTTCTGATCTTATGCATTCCCTTCCAGAATAGTTTGTTTCCTTTTTCATGCATGCTGCCATTTCTTTCCACAGCAAGGTGGTGTGAGGTACAGATGAAAAACTGCTTCTTTTGCTGATGTTCACTCTAGCTGTAGTGTACTAATTGCCGAAACCAGAGGACCCCATTCACAGTCAAGCCCCATAGACCATACCTTGGTTTTCTCTGACCACTTTATATATCTTGATTTAGTCCATTGACAGCACATGACATCCTGTATATAACAATGCTTTGATTGATTTTATCTCTTGCATTTCTTTTACACTTCTGAATGTTCAGGCCTCAGTTATTCAAAGCCTCTTTCTCTCTTTCCCACCCTGCCCCTTCCCTGAGGGGAGTGATGGGAAAGTAGTAGGAGGCCAAAAATATGTGAAAAAGAGATAAATGAGATAACAGAGGAGGAATTGTTATGCTTGGGATGAGACAGCATGTAAAGTTAGAGGGTTGTAGCAAGTGATGTGGTGAAAAGAAAGGAGGTAGTGAAAGTTTTGTGCAAGGTGAAAGATGGTAAAGTGTCAGGATTGGATTGGATTGTAATTGAGTTTCTTCAGAAAGGATGGCTGTTAATGATGGGTATGTTGGGCTGCTCAATAATTGTATGGCTGAAGGTGAGGTGGCTGAGGACTAGCAGAATTTATGGATGGTACCTTTCTGTTAGGGTAAGGTGAGACATAAATAATAGTTTGATTTATAAATATTTAAGTCAGTTAAGTTTACCAGGTAAGTTGTGTGGATGAGTGATAATTGAAAGGATGGTAGAATTCACAGAGAATCTGATTTGAGAGGCAGAGGGTTTCTACTTTAAAGAGTGTAAAAAATATTTGAAGAAAGTGATGAACCTAGCATTTATGGACCTGTAGAAAATATATGATAGTATTGACAGAGGTGTAGTGGATTTATGGGATAAAAGAAAAATTGCTAAATGCAGTGAAGAGATTTTACTGATAGAGGAAGATCATGTGTCCCTGTAGGAAGGGAGAAGGGGTCGATGGATCCTCATGAAAGGTAGTTTGCATCAAGGATGTGTAATGTTGCCATTGATTTTTAATCTGTTCATGGGCAGAATGGTGAGCTTGGTAAATGCGAGTGTTTTACTGTTGGGGCTGGTCTAAGGGGTGGTAAATCAGTCGCTGTTTGCATATAACATGGCTCTAGTGACAGACTTTAGAGAGAAAGTATGAAAGCTGGTGACAGAGTTTGGTCAGGTCTGTAAAAGGAGAAAATTGAGAGTGAATGCAATTAAATATTTACTAGGTGCCTCAGGGGGGGGAGTTGGGATGGTTTGAGAATAAGTTTATATAAGGAAAGACCTGGAGGTGGAGTGCTTTAGGTACTTGGAAGTGAACAAGATAGCAGATAGAGCTGTGTAGGGATGAAGCAAATCATAGGGTGGAAGAGAGGTCTGAGGTCCTGGGTGCAGTAAGGAGCATGTGGTAGGGGAGGTCACTGTCTTTAAGAGCAGTGAAGGGTATGTTTGAAGGTATAGTTGTCCTGACATTATAGGTTCTTGGGCCTTAAACACAGAAGAAAGGAAGGATGTTTTAGAAATTGTTGAGCATCATGTTTGGTGTAATGTGGGATGATCATGTAAGGAATGACAGTTTCAGAGAAAGAGAATTGGTAAAGTACGGTCTGATTCAGAGGGTCAACCAGGCTTTGCTGAAGTGTATTGGGCACTGAGAGGGTGAGCAGGGAAAGACCAAGAGGATCAGTATATCAGAGATGGATAGAATAAGAGGAAAGGGAAAACCAAGAAGATAGCAGTAGGGGGTGAAGGCAGTGAACTTCCATGAAGGTGAAAGGTGTGCATTGGATATGATAAATTGGATTGATGTGGTATATGGAGGAGGGGGGCATTGTGGTATCTTAGAGCTGAATTAGGTCATATGAAGCAGTCATGGTAAATCATGGGGAAGTCTGTGGGATTTATCTGTGGATGGTAGGCTCTGATTTTTGTACATTATACATGACAGCTAGAGATTGAATATGTGCTAATGAGGCCCATGTTCATTTGTTCCTGAAGCCATACCACAAAAGCAAGAGAGGCAGTATATGTACACTGCATATTTTATTTTATATTTATATTTTTATCCCTGGGGATAGGGGAGAAAGACTCCTTCCCATGTATTCCCTGCATGTCGTAGAAGGCGACTGAAAGGGAAGAGAGCGGGGGGCTGGAATTCCTCCCCTCTCATTTTTGATTTTCCAAAAGAAGGAACAAAGAAGGGGGCCAAGTGAGGATATTCCCTCGAAGGCTCAGTCCTCCGTTCTTAACGCTACCTAGCTAACGCGGGAAATGGCGAATAGTATGAAAAAAAATATGTGTTTATTATACTTTATCGCTGTCTCCCGCGTTAGCGAGGTAGTGCAAGGAAACAGACAAAAGAATGGCCCAACCCACCCACATACACACGTATATACATAAACGTCCACACACGCACATATACATACCTATACATCTCAACGTATATATATACATATATTCCTATGAGTCCACGGGGAAAATGAAACACGAAAAGTTCCCAAGTGCACTTTCGTGTAATAATCACATCATCAGGGGAGACACAAGAGAGATATAAGTCAATTGATATACATCGAAGAGACGAAGCTAGGACGCCATTTGGTAAACGTGATTGTCCAAAACATACAACGAGCATTCATAAACTTGTATGTTTTGGACAATCACACACACACATATATATATATATATTATTTTTTTTATTATACTTTGTCGCTGTCTCCCGCGTTTGCGAGGTAGCGCAAGGAAACAGCCGAAAGAAATGGCCCAACCCCCCCCCCATACACATGTATATACATACGTCCACACACGCAAATATACATACCTACACAGCTTTCCATGGTTTACCCCAGACGCTTCACATGCCGTGATTCAATCCACTGACAGCACGTCAACCCCGGTATACCACATCGCTCCAATTCACTCTATTCCTTGCCCTCCTTTCACCCTCCTGCATGTTCAGGCCCCGATCACACAAAATCTTTTTCACTCCATCTTTCCACCTCCGATTTGGTCTCCCTCTTCTCCTTGCTCCCTCCACCTCCGACACATATATCCTCTTGGTCAATCTTTCCTCACTCATCCTCTCCATGTACCCAAACCACTTCAAAACACCCTCTTCTGCTCTCTCAACCACGCTCTTTTTATTTCCACACATCTCTCTTACCCTTACGTTACTCACTCGATCAAACCACCTCACACCACACATTGTCCTCAAACATCTCATTTCCAGCACATCCATCCTCCTGCGCACAACTCTATCCATAGCCCACGCCTCGCAACCATACAACATTGTTCCATGTGTACGTGTAGGAAGAGAGGAAAGTGATTGGTTCTCAGTGAATGTAGGTTTGCGGCAGGGGTGTGTGATGTCTCCAAGGTTGTTCAATTTGTTTATGGATGGGGTTGTTAGGGAGGTAAATGCAATAGTTTTGGAAAGAGGGGCAAGTATGAAGTCTGTTGGGGATGAGAGAGCTTGGGAAGTGAGTCAGTTGTTGTTCGCTGATGATACAGCGCTGGTGGCTGATTCATGTGAGAAACTGCAGAAGCTGGTGACTGAGTTTGGTAAAGTGTGTGGAAGAAGAAATTTAAGAGTAAATGTGAATAAGAGCAAGGTTATTAGGTACAGTAGGGTTGAGGGTCAAGTCAATTGGGAGGTGAGTTTGAATGGAGAAAAACTGGAGGAAGTGAAGTGTTTTAGATATCTGGGAGTGGATCTGGCAGCGGATGGAACCATGGAAGCGGAAGTGGATCATAGGGTGGGGGAGGGGGCGAAAATTCTGGGGGCCTTGAAGAATGTGTGGAAGTCGAGAACATTATCTCGGAAAGCAAAAATGGGTATGTTTGAAGGAATAGTGGTTCCAACAATGTTGTATATATATATATATATATATATATATATATATATATATATATATATATATATATATATATGTATATATATATATATATATATATATATATATATATATATATGACTTGATTTATCCCTGGGGATAGGGGAGCAAGAATACTTCCCACGTATTCCCTGCGTGTCGTAGAAGGCGACTAAAAGGGGAGGGAGCGGGGGGCTGGAAATCCTCCCCTCTCGTTTTTTTTTTTTAATTTTCCAAAAGAAGGAACAGAGAATTGGGCCAGGTGAGGGTAGTCCCTCAAAGGCTCAGTCCTCTGTTCTTAACGCTACCTCGCAAATGTGGGAAATGGCGAATAGTTTGAAAGAAAGAAAAATGACTTGATCCTCAACCCTACTGTACCTAATTACCTTGCTCTTATTCACATTTACTCTTAACTTTCTTCTTTCACACACTTTACCAAACTCAGTCACCAGCTTCTGCAGTTTCTCACATGAATCAGCCACCAGCGCTGTATCATCAGCGAACAACAACTGACTCACTTCCCAAGCTCTCTCATCCCCAACAGACTTCATACTTGCCCCTCTTTCCAAAAGTCTTGCATTCACCTCCCTAACAACCCCATCCATAAACAAATTAAACAACCATGGAGACATCACACACCCCTGCCGCAAACCTACATTCACTGAGAACCAATCACTTTCCTCTCTTCCTACACGTACACATGCCTTACATCCTCGATAAAAACTTTTCACTGCTTCTAACAACTTGCCTCCCACACCATATATTCTTAATACCTTCTACAGAGCATCTCTATCACCTCTATCATATGCCTTCTCCAGATCCATAAATGCTACATACAAATCCATTTGCTTTTCTAAGTATTTCTCACATACATTCTTCAAAGCAAACACCTGATCCACACATCCTCTACCACTTCTGAAACCACACTGCTCTTCCCCAATCTGATGCTCTGTACATGCCTTCACCCTCTCAATCAATACCCTCCCATATAATTTCCCAGGAATACTCAACAAACTTATACCTCTGTAATTTGAGCACTCACTCTTATCCCCTTTGCCTTTGTATAGTGGCACTATGCAAGCATTCTGCCAATCCTCAGGCACCTCACCATGAGCCATACATACATTAAATAATCTTACCAACCAGTCAACAATACAGTCACCTCCTTTTTTAATAAATTCCACTGTAATACCATCCAAACCCACTGCCTTGCCGGCTTTCATCTTCTGCAAGCTTTACTACCTCTTCTCTGTATATTTAGATAGGCTTATTCTTCCAGATAAGGTGTTATGGACAGATATTAGTCTTTGCCTAGCAAAAGGAAGATAATTTTAGTGTTTTTGTCTATATACATGAATATGATCATTTAACATTTATCATTTAATGTTATTATCTTTCAGATCCTAATAGAGAATATAAGCCAAAAGTAAAACAGTGGCTTTATCGAAAGATATTCCTAGATGAGTTTAAGAGCTTTGAATATACAGAATGTAAACGTCACATTGGAGACTTAAGACGCAGTATAGAAAGTGTGATGATTCAGAAAAAGAAAAAAGCACCAAAGCCTAAACCTCCAGCTCCTCCTCCACAACATCAGGTCAGTCTACAGAAATCTTTTATCATTTCCCTCATACTTACGTTGCCATTTTTATTTATGCAGAATGGGTGAGTAGACAGTTTAAAGGAAATCATGTCTTAAATTTATATCGGAATATAGAAGAAAGAATATTACCTTCATATTCCTTATGTGTTGTAAAAGGTGATGAGAGGAGATGGGAGCAGGGAGCTGGAAATCTGTTCCTCCTTGTATTTCAATTTTGTAAACTGAAACAAGGAGTAGAGCAAGACGTGATCCTCCTCCTCAAAGGCTCAGGTTAGGGTGTCTGAATGTGTGTGGATGTAACAAGGATGAGAAGGTGGGAGAGATAGGTATTATTTTTGGAGAGAGGAACCTGGATGTTATAGTTCTCAGTAAAAGTAAGTTCAAAGTGAAGAGAAAGAATGGTTTGGGTATTTCATAGGGCTAAAGTCCAAATTTTGAGTGAGGATGGGTGGTCTCTTTGTTTAAGGAGTTGTTCGAATGTGTGGCATCATGGAAGGATATAAGCTCCAGAATGATATGGGCAAAAATGAAAATAGGTTATGAAAGATAAGCGATTGTTAGTGCTTAGACACCTGCTAACAAGGGAAAGAGAGGCAAGTGTAGTGGGAGGAGCTGGGTGAAAGCATTAGCAGTTTTAATGCAGTGGATCGATTATTAGTGATTGGGTGATGTGGGAATTGAGGGCATAATTGGGGGCATCAAACACCCATTGTTTATGAAAGTGGTGAACAGCTTGCAGAGGTGTGCTAAGAGAGGCCTTGGGAATATTTGATTTCAAAAAAGACACACACACAAGTATGTATGGGTGATTGGAGTTGGAGGTCAACAGATATAGTGATTATTCCACAACACATAAGATAGGCTGGTTTCATATGATGGCAGATGACTTGCAGCTCCTCTTTATTTGTTACTGGTGTTTTTTGCCAGGTGATGCCACAGGATTATAGCATGAACAACCACAGCCCAAATAATGGTGGACCTACTGATATGAGCCGAACAGCAATGCCTCCCCCAGGGACGATTGTAGCAGCGACCACACATCCACCAGCAAGCACTGCACCTGGAGGCTATCAAGTGAGTGTAGTGGTAGGCACGTAGAGAATTCCATGCAAATGTATTTTTTAAATCTTGAATTTAGAATTTCTCTTTTTCAGGCTATTTTGAAATATTTCCGAGTCAACCCTGGCCTTTGATACACCAAAGTTATCCCCCTATAATTTATACTGAAAAAGTAAATTTAAGATCACACTCATATTGATTATTCTTAAGGTTTGTGCCTTGCTTTTATCACAGTATATTGGTATTTCCTTTTGCAGCCCAACTTGATGAACTTAGGTGTTGAAACAACTTCTACCCCAGTATCGTCTGTAGCAGCTATGGGTGCAACTTCTACATTGCATAATTCTCTGGCCACTTACATGACCCAGCAAGTACAACCCAACTTGTTGTTTGGCTTAGGGCAACAACAACAGCCACCTCCTGCACAACAACAACCCCTTAATTTACAAACATCTCATCAAGGTCAACCAGCTATGCAAGCACCCCCTCATCAGGCACCTGGAACAGCTGCCCCACCAGCAGCTGCACCTCCTTTACCACTCAATTTACATAACCCCTACTATGTTTCTTTAGGACCCATGTTACCTCTTCCAATGTCCACGCCGCAGCATAACCACCAACAGCAGTTTCAACAAAATATGTTACAACAACAACAAGGGATTCCAGGTGGTTTTAATCAGCACACTGTATACCAGTGAGGCAAGGCGGCCCCCGGCCCCACCCACTACCCGTCCCCTGTGCCAGCACAACACCGAAACCAGTATTGTCCTTACACACGCATGCCAGCTATATCTGGTTCTTACCAGTATACCTGGTCTGTGGCATCACCAGTGGCATCAAATAACTCACTGGCTATGGCAAGACAAGTAAATTTCCCTCCCTCATTCACCTCCCAACCCCAGCACTGCTACTTACCTAACTCTGTGCCTCAGCTTCCTTCACAAAACTTCACCCATATGCCAACTTCCCATCCACCTACTACTTCTGAGCATCGTCTCGCTGCTACTACTTTATCTCAACCTTTGTATCAAAACCAATGCCCAAATTCCTCCCCTGTATCTGGAATTTCAGAACATCAAAAAGTTTCTCCTGTTCACACTACTTCACTGACATCACAAGCACACATATCCACATGTACGTCGCAGTCTGCCTCACAGCACTTTACAGCATCCAATTTAACTCCCACCTTACAACAAATCCTCACCACCAGTCCCTCATCAGGTGGATCGCAGGGTAGCTATGCACCTAAAACCATGCAGCCTGTCCTTCCAGCTTCCTCTTTACCAGTTACTCTACAAAATAACAATTCACCAAGTGTTGATATGAATTCTTCCACTCAGTTGACACTTGATAAAAACAACTCAACACTTTCTGCCAGCCAACAGTTAACTAACCAAAAAAGTGGATCTACTGGCCAACAGACTTATTTGCCCATGTAGTTGAATATATACTGCATATGTTGCTATCATCATTGAAAGTTTTATATTCAGGTATTTGATAGCATACAGTATTCTATGATAGTTATATACTACCGTATTGTATTTTATTAATAGATATAATTGAATTTCCCGTTTTGGTGTGTGACACATCTGGTACAGATAAGGTCAGTGGCCACACATTTGGAGGATTAGATATTTTTCAGTGGGACTACGGGGCTGAGCTGACACTCATAACTTTAGAAGAGCAGTCTCCAGCACATGCATATTGCAAAATCAGGTTGAAATGCAGATTGATTAGTGATAATAACCGATGTCTGCAGCCAAAAATCTGATGCTGGTTTTTCCTGTGTATTGGTGTCAAAATAGCACTATATGAATCACCTGGAGCCTTTTTGGGCTTATTTTCATATTTTTCCAACTAAGAGGAATATGACTTGTGCAGAAACGTACTCCTGGGTACTAGAAATTGTACACCGGTCTAGAATGTGTCATATTGATTGGAGTGGCCAATTTCATGAACGTATATTTATTTTCTTTCTGATATTACGATTACAGCATAAGATTAAACTAAAGAACCTCTGTATATGGGCTTCCTAAGAACAGGACCTTAAAAGTCTGCATATTATTCTTGTAACAAGATTATAGAATGCACAGTAGTCAAGGTAAATTTCAGTTCTGGAAACTGATTACACTTGTCCAAATGTCTGTGATGAATCCCATTACTTCCTCTCCATATGTAGCCTATGTTGGGCATATAGACTTTGTTTGAATGATTGAATTCCATAGTTGTGATCATATGATACTATGCAGATTCTTTATTTGATTAATTCATCATTTGTTCTTTTCACAGATACCTGGGTAATGTAGGACCTGGTTAATTAAACTTTTAGTTTATAATGTAAGATTTTCATTCTAGCACACGTGCTGTCATATTTATGCCATAACCTGTGGTGCATAAACGATGGTAAGAACACTGCTTAGCTTATAGAGTTGCAATAGTTATTATTTTTTTCATTTCACAAATTGTATGTAGATATTGCTGCTCTATTAATTAGATGAGATGTGTACATTTTTTGTGCTGTGCTCTATTATGAATATCTGTTCCTCAGAATTCTGTTAAGGGCATGGTAATATATTTTTGCCAGTTTTTATAATAAACTTTCAAGTTCTCTTGCCTACTGTAGTCAACTGGTGCTTTGTAAGAAATGACGAACTGCAGTCGAGCCTCCTCATAACAGTTTGAACAAAATTTTTATCCTTTGAAGAGCTAAAACACATAACAGCTTTATTTTACAAGTTTCAGGTTATTCAATTATGCTGAGGATGTCAAAAATTTGATAAGGCTCGATTAACAAGCTATGTACCTAATCCATGGGCATTGAGTCACAAACTTCTGGATATGGTGATATTCAGTAGGACTGAGGAACACAGCAGTATTGGCAGCCAGTATCACAAGGAGAAGCTCTTTGACACTTGCCAGTAGTATAAAAGTCTATTTTAGTTGTCTATTTCCTTCTAAAGGCGAGCTATATATCCTTCTAAAGGCAAGCTATAGGACTGAATTAAGATGGGTAGCCATATCAAGAAAGGCTTATGGAGGCCTACACAACAGTGCATAAGTTAAAGGCTTATGTATATCCATTCACAGTGTGTACATTGCAGAGAAAATTATAGAGGACCTGAGCAGACACTATGCAAAATTAAAGTATAGGACATACCCCAGGATCTGTATAGAATTTGAGTGAAATGATTCTTTCATATTATACCAATTATTTTGGTATGGTAGACAAGTAAGGGATGATGACTTATTGGGGGTCAGTTAAGTAGAAAGCAAGGCAAGTAATTAACATTTCATACATCCAGCTCTGTTGTTAAATACTTTGCTTTATGTGGTGCACATATTTTTTTTCTCAAAAGTCAAATTAAGACTGTCATTGGCTGCTCATTACAGATGCGTTAGGGTTGCATATTACAAAGATACATATCAGATTTATTTTTTAAACTTATTTTCTAATTGTAATATTGCAAAAGATACAAATGCATATTAGAATGTCATGATGTTATGTTTCTGTTTACAGATATCTTTTATGAAATCCTGGAAATTAATTTTTCTTTGATATTTAGTGGTTAATTAGTTTTTATCACATACATTCTTCTACTTACTAATATATAATGATTAGCATTGATTTATTATAATGATTATTAAGTGAACATTAACTTGTAATTTGCCATACAGTAAAATTCCAATTATGAGAATTGATTGGGGACCATATGAAAAAAGTCTGGCATGTCCAGAATGCTACATATTTTTCTTTACCATGTTTAATTACAGAGCAACTACAAAATGTGCGGAAATATGCTGGTACAACGCAGGTGAAAGTATGATAGTATGAGAATAGTGATTTTGATGAAACGGGACTTAATTCACAAGTACACAATACTATACATTGCATTACTTTGTTTTACTGTCATTTATCTTTTTTTTTTCTAATCAAACTAGCCAGTTTTCATATGCTGTATTATTTGAGTTCGTGGCAATAAAGATCTTATCTTTCATTTTTATTTAGGCAGTTTGGAAATTTTAGGTCCTTTTATATTGATTTAGGTAGCTTGGAAATTTTAGGTCCAGTGAAGTTTACTTTATTCTCAGATAAACATTTTATTCACTATTGTAATTAATCATAAAACATTGGAAGATATAGTATCACTTGCCGATGATCCTCAGAGGAATCTGTCTCATGAAGATGTGTACTTGTTTTGTTTACATATCTGTTTAATTAATTAGATAACCTCAGGACTTCCTGTATGGGGCTCCCACTGCTTTAACACTGCAATCAGGAGCAGGGAAAAGATGGACTTTGGAGTGAGAAGTTTTTTTTATTGAGACCATACTCCATTTCATCTACAGATGAAGATACAACCTCGCTAAAAGTGACTTTTCACTTATAGTGTAAGCACATGCAAGCAGAGTCCAGTAACGCCCATGTTTATATGTGGCAGAATGTGAACAACTGTCTTTTCAATGTGATACCCTTGGATATTCTTTTACTGAAATATTGTGCTGTTTCAGTGGGTATGAAAGTTTTTATTCCTGTGCTAGTAAACATAAGAATTCAAAATATTAAAGTTTTTCTACTTGTTTCGTATTGTTCATTATTGTCATTCTTGTGGTTATTGTCAGGAAGTACGATGGCACTCGATTTGAAGTAGCTGCATTTTTTTTTTGTACAAGATCATAGCTTTTGGACTTAACTCAAGAAGCTGCACAAGGGTCCTGTTTTACTTAGGAAGTTTAACAGAATCATAGTTGAAAGCATTTGTGAATATTACTGAATTTAGGTACAAAGAAAAGGAAGGTCCTTCAAATAGGAGTGTGCAAATTTTTATTTGATTCTTTATGAAAGTATGTGTATGCGATGTGTGGCTTAAGTTTCCCCAAGGTATGAAAAGGAGAAACACTTCCAGACTAAATTCATGTATGGCTTGTCATGAGTGCTATATGGTTGTTTATATTTTTATATTAGTCATAAGTACAATGCCTACAAGTTTGTGCTACAGTTGTGTGTCTTGTGGTTATAGTCATACCTATGGTGATCTCAACTAGAGTTCATAATGACTCTTTAGAAGGTAAGGCCTTTTATCATGCCTCACTTTTTTTGCAATAAGATTTTCATCATAGCTTTCCCAACAACAAGGAAGACAAAGGGAACTCTGGCTTCTATCACATATTTTCTCCCTATTTTTAGTTGACCTGAGTTGCCGCACATAAGGAAGTCATAGTCTTTTAAAAATTTACCCCACTATTTAAGCTTTTGAGAATGATTTTAGATACTGAAAGTTTCTTTTTAAACATACTGCACGTATTATCCAGAAAATAGGTTTCCGTGCTAAGTTGAGAGTGGCTTGCAGAATCTTTCTATGTATTTATGTATTTATTAAAAAGAAAATTATTTCAGTTTCTTATTGTCAATATATTTATAATCCAGTAAATGAAATCTGACCTTGATTCTCATCACAATAGAGTAGCATGCTTTATAGGGTCATATGTCGATTATATAGGTGGTGTATGAATTACCTGTCATTGCTAGAAATACATCTTGAATTAGATGATGAATTGTCTTATTCAAACTTAAATGTTGATAAGCACCATTAATTGTTTAAGGGGCCTTAACCACCTTACCTTGTCAGAGTGATTATGAAAATGTTTAGATTTTGTCTTGAGATTTTATTGAGGCTTAACACTAATATGAAATACACGTGGTTCCAGAAAAATGATAACTTAAATAAGTGGCATTTGGCAATTGTGTACAGATGCTCCTCGACTTACAGTGGTGTTACGTTCTGATAAACCCATCATAAGTTAAAAGTATCGTGTCAAAAATACATTTGATACTGTACATCTAAACTACCGAACATCATAGCTTAGCCTAGCCTACCTTAGAAGTTCTCAGAACACTTACATTAGCCTGCAGTTGGACAAAGTCATCTAACACAAAGCCTATTTTATGAAATAGTGTTGAATATCTCACCATCATAAAATTGAAAAATCGTAAGTTGAACCATCCTAAGTCGGGGGTCATCTGTACGTGATAGCTGACTAGGGAGTAGCAGTATTGTTTTAGGAGAGGTAGAGGGTGTGTTGACCAGGTATTTACAGTGAACAATAGTGATAAGTACTCAAAAGAGGTTACTTGCCTTTGGCATTTATAGATTGGAAGAAATCTTATACTGTTTACAAAGATCCATTATGGAAGGAGCTACAGATATGCTGCCTCCTGCATTAGCGAGGTAGCGCAAGGAAACATACGAAAGAATGGCCCAACCCTCCCACATACACATGTATATACCTACACGTCCACACATGCATATATACATACCTATACATACCAACGTATACATATATATATACACACACAGACATATACATATATATACACGTACATAATTCATACTGTCTGCCTTTATTCATTCCCATCGCCACCCCGCCGCACATGAAATAACAACACCCCCCCATGTACGCAAGATAGCACTAGGAAAAGACAACAAAGGCCACATTCGTTCACACAGTCTCTAGCTGTCATGTATAATGCACCAAAACCACAGCTCCCTTTCCACATTCAGGCCCCACAGAACTTTCCATGGTTTACCCCAGATGCTTCACATGCCCTGGTTCAATCCATTGACAGCACGTTGACTCCGGTATACCACATCATTCCAATTCACTCTATTCCTTGCCCGCCTTTCACCTTCCTGCATGTTCAAGCCTCGATCGCTCAAAATCTTTTTCACTCCATCTTTCCACCTACAATTTGATCTCCCATTTCTCCTTGTTCCCTCCACCTCTAACACATTTATCCTCTTTGTCAATTTTCCTCACTCATTCTCTCCATGTGACCAAACCATTTCAAAACACCCTTTTCTGCTCTCTTAACCACACTCTTTTTATTACCACATATCTCTCTTACCCTATTATTACTTACTCGATCAGACGACCTCACACCACATATTGTCCTCAAACATCTCATTTCCAGCACATCCACCCTCCTGCGCACAACTCTCTCTATATCCCACGCCTCGCAACCATATAACATTGTTGGAACCACTATTCCTTCAAACATACCCATTTTTGCTTTCCGATATAATGTTCTCGACTTCCACACATTCTTCAATGCGCCCAGAACTTTTGCCCCCTCCCCCACCCTATGATTCACTTCCGCTTCCATGGTTCCATCCACTGCCAAATCCACTCCCAGTTATCTAAAACACTTCACTTCCTCCAGTTTTTCTCCATTCAAATTTACCTCCCAATTGACTTGTCCCTCAACCCTGCAGTACCTAATAACCTTGCTCTTATACACATTTACTCTCAGCTTTCTTCTCTCACACACTTTACCAAACTCAGTCACCAACTTCTGCAGTTTCTCACAGAATCAGCCACCAGCGCTGTATCATCAGTGAACAACAACTGACTCACTTCCCAAGCTCTCTCATCCAGAAGAGACTGCATACTTGCCCCTCTTTCCAAAACTCGGATTCACCTCCGTAACAACCCCATCCATAAACAAATTAAATGAACATGGAGACATCACACACCCCTGCCGCAAACCGACAATCATGAGAACCAATCACTTTCCTCTCTTCCTACTCATATGCATCCTTGGTAAAAAGTTTTCACTGCTTCTAGCACCTTGCCTCCCACACCATATATTCTTAATACCTTCCACAGAGCATCTCTGTCAACCCTGTCATATGCCTTCTCCAGATTCATAAATGCTACATACAAATCCATCTGTTTTTTCTGAGTATTTCTCATATACACTCTTCAAAGCAAACACTTGATCCGCACATCCACTACAACCTCTGGAACCACACTTGTCTTCCCCAGTCTGGTGCTCTGTACATGCCTTCCCCTTTCAGTCAATACCCTCCCATATGATTTCCCAGGAATACTCAACAAACTTATACCTATGTAATTTGAACACTCACCTTTATCCCCTTTGCCTTTTTACAGTGGCACTATGCATGCATTCTGCCAATCCTCAGGCACTTTACCATGAACCGTACATACATTGAATATACTTAGCAACCAGTCAGCAACACAGTCACCCCCTTTTTTGATAAATTCCACTGCAATACCATCCAAAACTGGGGCCTTGCTGGCTTTCATCTTCCGCAGAGCTTTCACTCCCACTTCTCCGTTTGCCGAATCATTATCCCTGACCCTCTCACTTCGCACACCACCTTGACCAAAACACCCTATATCTGCCCCTCAGTCATCAAACACATTCAATAAACCTTTAAGATACTCACTCCATCTCCTTCTTACTTCACCACTACTTGTTATTACCTCCCCATTATCCCCCTTCACTGATGTTCCCATTTGTTCTTTTGTCTTATGCACTTTATTTACCTCCTTTCAAAACATCTTTTTATCCTCGCTAAAATCTAATGACACTATCTCACCCCAACTCTCATTTGCCCTCTTTTTAACCTCTTGCACATTTCTATTGACCTCTTTCCTCTTTCTTTTATACATCTTCTAGTCATTTGCACTGCTTCCCTGCAAAAATCCTCCAAAATTACTCTCTCTCTTCTCTTTCACTACATATATACACATGTACATAATTCATACTGTCTGCCCTTATTCATGCCCGTTGCCACCCCGCCACACATGAAATGACAACCCCCTCCCCCTCGCATGTGTGCGAGTTAGCTCTAGGAAAAGACAACAAAAGGCCACATTCTTTCACACTCAGTCTCTAGCCGTCATGTATAATGCACCGAAACCACAGCCCCCTTTCCACATCCAGGCCCCACAAAACTTTCCATGGTTTACCCCAGATGCTTCACATGCCCTGGTTCAATCCGTTGACAGCATGTTGACCCCGGTATACCACATCGTTCCAATTCACTCTATTCCTTGCACGCCTTTCACCCTCCTGCATGTTCAGGCCCTGATCACTCAAAATCTTTTTCGCTCCATCTTTCTACCTCCAATTTGGTCTCCCACTTTTCCTCATTCCCTCCACCTCTGACACATATATCCTCTTTGTCAATCTTTCCTCACTCATTCTCTCCATGTGACCAAATAATAATATGTATATTGCATCCTGAGCCAGAGACCCATTTTATTGACCAACCCCTAAGTGGACCGTGTGCTACAACCAAGATTTGAACCTATACACTCGACCCTGGCGGCCTGTGAATGTGCCGTAGTCAGGAATACTAACCGCTACACTACAGAGGTCTATGACTGCATAACCCTTTAATAGGCAGATGACGTAGAATGCATCACCAAAGGCTCCCTCGTCCCATCCCTCTTGCCACCCTTCCACAGAAAGCTTACCTTTTGCATTCAGCTGATGGCTCAGCATGCAGTAGAAAATTTTTGATATGTGACATTCTTATCCATAGGGAGTGAAAAAGAATTGTACCTCATTGGTAAAGTCACATGGGACAAAACTGACTTGCTGTTACTGTGGAAAAAATCATGTGGTTGGTAGCTATAGACACCCAGACTTGTTGAACTAGGCTCAGTGACTATGTATATGTTATGTACAGGTGCAAAGATGCCGTTTGGGTCCTTAACTGATTTATTTTATTAAAATTTCCTATGATGCATTTTGCAGCATAAGATGCTGAGTAGGTGAGAATGCTGGGGCTACAGAATGCATTATAAGACATTGAGCAAATGAGATTTACAGATCACGTTAGAACTTGTTAGGCATAATCTGTTTGTGGATGGGGTGGGAAAGGAAATAGACATGAGGATTTTGAGCAAAGAGTGGGCCTGTAGTATACCAGAGGTTGAAGACAGGCAGGCGTAGGAGGTGACTCAATTGTTTGTAGATGAACCACCTGTAGTGGCAAAGGCCAGAGGCTGGTGACAGAGTTTGAATATTCAGAATAGTAAAGATGAACATTAATGTGAACCGAAGTTGGGTAATAAAAAATTTTGTAGGAGGGCAAAACAGGACTGTTTGAGTGTGCGTTTAAATGAAGACCTGGAGGATCTGGAGTGCTTTAGTTACCTGGAATGACTTTGGCAGTGGCATGAACTTTAGACAGTGACATGGATGTAGGAGTGGGCTTGAGGTCCTGCAGTCCTTAAAGAGTTTGTGGAAGGAAAGTCTGTGCCTACAAGAGCAAATGATGATTATGTTTGTAGGTTTAATAATTGTGATAGTGTTGTAAGGATGTAATGCCTTGAACCTTGAATACACAGGAAAGGAAGAGGGTAAATATGCTGGAAATATGCCAGAGAACAATGTGTGGCTTGTTGTAGATTGATTGTGTTGTAGATTATGTCTGACAATTTTGGCTGTGAGTGTAGCGTGAGAGAGGCAACAGGGTTGTGCTGAAATAGTTCGTGTATATAGAAAGGATTAGTGAAAAGGGACTAATAGAAAAGGAGGGAGGGGGAGATTAGGGAGGAAATGGAGTAGAGAAGGCTTTTGAGGTACTGGGGCTTGAGCATGCAGAAGGTAAGAGAAGGTAAAAGTCAGTCAGAAAGAGTTAGAGTGACATAGTATATGAAAGGTGATGTGCTATTAATGGGCTAAACCAAGGCATGTGATTGGTTAAGATTAACCATGGATTAGTGTGTGAGGCTTGGTTGAGGATGGTAAACCTTGTTTTGCTTAAATGACAGCTAGGGACTGCATGTGTGCAGATGTGACTGCTGCTCCTTTTTTTCTTATGATACCATGCAAAGTTGGGAAAGATATTAAAAGCAAAAAACTCATTATTTTTCCAGGTAATACTCATATGCTTAACTTTTAACGTGAGAGTGAATTTTTTTCTTATGCTTCATAGATGTGAAATGTATTTTTGTACAAGGTGCAGTCAAACATCAACATTAAACAGTAACAACAGTTCTTGAAAATAGTCTGAAGGTCACGTAAGGCTTTAAAATGTAGAATAACAATCATGACAAAATTAGGTAAATCAAAACTATGAAAAGCAGAGCATTAGGAATTTAAAGATGAAGGTATTTAGAGGAAATTTATGGTTTTGTTTGGCATCCAGATGGAAAATGGTTTCCTTCACTTAGAGATTAACAGATGTCTACAGGATGTAGGAACTTGAGCTATGGATGTCCTACAGCTTGTAAGTCCCTATGGTGCTTTGAATGAAAATATGACTGGAGCCTTCATAAAAAATCCCATAAAAATCTTAAGCTTGGGGCAACAGATGTAGCACAAAAGTAAGGAAGACATAGAGAGGTATTGAAATTATTTATTTAAAATGTTTAGGGGCTATAATTTTTGGGGATGTAAAACAGTTTTTGTGAGTGTTGCTTCATTTTTCATTGTTGATTTGGTGGCAGCCTGAGCTGGTTAAGGCCTCTTAGACAGCATTATTTAGTATGAAATGATAGGTGGTTCTGATTAATGATCTGCACTGTGGATTGCTTCTTTAATGAAAATAACTAAGTCTTCATGATCAATTGAAATAAGAAGAATATATATAAAGTACAACAAAACTATGCTAAGTGTGATAATCTTTCTTGTGACGTCCTGAGTGTGCATATGTAAATAAGCATATTGAATATTATCTCTAAGATTTAAAACATTGAATTTGATATAGGTTGATTCATTTCTGTAGGCAGTCCTCATTCTTTTCAGACAGAAAAGATACATGATACTTAAATCCCTGTGGGACACTAGCTGAGTGGACCTTCCCGTCACAGCTAAAAATATGATAGGGCATTCATGTGTCGTAAACCCAAAGCAGATCAGTAGTTGAATTAAACATTTGATGGATCCAACTTAGCAGACTATTTCATTTTAATGTGTGTCTATATAATGCGGATGAATATGTAATATTAGAGCTTTCTCCAGTTATACACAAACTCATTTCATATTCTGGCTCTAGTGAATATTTTGATAAAATGTTAGAAAATCTAACAGTTCCTATACTACAAGACTGCCTTGGAGAAATTGCTTAGATCTGGCCTGATTGCAAGAAAATATTTGAGCTGTTCATCATTTGCAGAGCTGTGGCTGTCAGCAGTGTATCTTTTTATGCAAATTGTTCCATCTTGAAATTCTGAGCAAGATTCTTCCAATGGGTTTTCTCAGCACTCACACAAGTGTGAAAGAATGTGTTAGGTTTGTCTGAGCTTTCATATGTGGCATAATTTATTGTGGGTGCCTGAAAGTATTACATCTGGTAGTCACCATTCTTTTGTTATTGGTTCTGCAATTAGACTTGAGCTTTGGCCTGGAAGTTGACATTTGCACATTATCTTCAAACAGCAGGGGCATTATTTGTGAGCATCGCATTACCAGCAATACTTACCACAGAGCCAAGATTCTCCATCAATTGTTAATCAAGTAGTCTCTGAAATTGCCAAACTCATTGCCACTGAATCAAAACAATTGAAGATTTTTTTTTGTTCATAGGATTGAGGGAAAGTTTTGGTTGTTATAATGTTTCATGCAGTTATTGAACTGTTATATGTAATTGTAATATAAGTGGTATTATCAGGCTTTTAGCTACATACTATGCAATTTATTTTTTTAATTATTTATCATTTGTAAGCTTGGTTTCAGTTTTCAAATAATTAACCAGTTTGCTACGCTGCAATGGAGTGGATTCTCAGGTTGTTTACAGTGATTAAACCATCATGGATAATGTAATAAGTTTATTTATGGAGAATTAAAGTACTCTAAATAAGATACAGAGCAGCTAATTCAAATTCTGACTTCTTGAATTATATGTAAATCTGTTTAGCAGCTTCCTGGGTTGTATTAATCCTTTACGGATGTATTTGTCCTTTATGGATGTATCCTGGTAGTTGTAAAGCACTTGTTCTCCATGAATCTTTTCCAATGTCTTATTTTACAAAGCTGATGATTATGTGATACAGATTCCTTGTTCATCTACCTGCATGCATAATTATGAATTAATTCAAAACATAGTTGGTGGAACGTGCTTCCGTAAACACTATTCTACCAGAGACTCTTATTAGCTTACTGATATTCACCTTCCTCTTACAGTGCAACATCTTCCACTTTCTCATCCCCAACTCTACCTTTGATTTATTTTTCTTTGTCTCAAAATTATTTGCATAATCAAATATTTATAGCAGAAATTCTTTAACTAAGCATTTTTGCTTTCTGAGCCAATCTGACTTGGATTCTAATATTCTCAGCCAACCATTGTATGCGTGGGATTATTGCACGCCTTCAAGAATTCATTTTTCCTTCGCTGGAACAGTTTCAGCATATATTACAGTTCAGCCATGCTGTAACTGAAGTCTATTAATTAATGGTTTTCACTTGCAGTTATTTGATGAATGTGTTTTTTGGCTTATTTGCCCCATTTCTGCTTGTGATCCTCAAGTGTTCAAGTTCTTTGACAGATGATCCATCCCATCATGGGTTGGCAATTTGAGTTGCCATATGTTTAAATTCAAGAGTAACATAATTTGTCTCAGGGAATTTACATTACATATTTTTGTATTTAGTCGTGGCACAATATTGCTTGCTTCGTAACATTGTTTGGATGCAGATATATTCATTCTTTTTCAAATGTTTTATGAGTGTAATATTTGAATTCTTACTTTCCTATCCATACGTTTAATATCATGTTCAAGATACCTCCCGTAATAGCTTTTTTGTATTTCATTAGAATAATTACTGTGATTGCGTATATGGTGTTGTAGGGTATGTTTATGTAAAGTTTAACATCGCTGTTATTGAGGCTGAATAACTTTTGATTTCCCATCAGATCTACCTTCTTCATGTTACGACTAGAGGCATGTTTGGAAGTGGTCATCGATTCATTTCCAGGAATTAGATTGTTCGCGGTTTGGAACTTCATGAGTGATAGGATTTATTGTTTCAGTTGTATAATAATTACCATGCATTTGTTATTTCTTGACTGTAGACTGTAGAAGAATTTATTTCCACATTTTCCTTAATTTATTACTCTCTAAGAGGTACCAGTGCCTGTCAACTTATTTGAACGCTATTTTTGTTTACAGTATACCCTTTTTGATTGTTTTTTAAACCATTTGAGTAGTATAGTTGTATTTGTTATTGTAATTTCTTAATTATGTCACTAAAATATGTTTTTCAGGTACTTTTAAGAACATTGTAATTATTGCATTTATTGTTTATGAAGGCTGCTGACTTTTCTTCAAACATAATTTTTCTGAGTATGGATATGTCAGTTGCTAGATTTGTTATGAGAGTGGAGCAGTATACCATTGAATTGGTGTTTATTGCTCATTAGCAGTCTGTCACCAATCCCGTGTGTGAGGACATTTTTCATTTGCACCTTCTCTGTAACTATTTATCATACATCAGAAATTTTGCTTGGATTATCAAAGTAGCAAGTGCTTACCTGTGCATGAAGATGCAACTGAATTGTGCCATCTTTCCATATATTTCATAACCCTGTTCCTGTGGGATAGCTGAGGAGTTGGTTGAAGGGCAAGAATAACCGATTGATTTAGTCTTGCTACAGTGGAACCTGCAATGGATTTTTGGGATAGCTGCGTATTTGGGTTAGACTTGCTACAATGGAACCTTAGATGGATTTGTGTATTTACATTTATCTTGATGCGTTTCTAGATCTAGCTATTTTTGTATAGGACTTTGAAATGACTCATTTGATTGATCCATATCTCAGGTTTGAAAGTGGAGCTGAATTACACATCTGTCAGTACACTCTCCTCAAAGCATTGTTCCTGATTGTTAGATTTAGTATGTTATGTGTTTGTGTTGACACCCTTAAGTTTATCCACTGATTGATAACTTTTTATGAGTTTGATCTGGTGGGATTATTCATTATCTTGAGTTTATATTTGATGAAACCAAATCGTAAGCAGTCTATAGTATTTCCTGAAGTGTCGTTGAGTGTTGTATTTTTCCTATCCTTTTAGAGTTGTTTATACTCTGGAAGAAGTTATTTGTGCGGGAATTGTCTTTAGGAATGGATCTGATTGAGAAGATTTTCTTACACTTATTTCTTCGCAGAACTACTTAATTTTGGAGGGTTTTGCCTCTTCAATTTTGCTTAGGTTTTCCCCCTGTACTAAGCATGGACTCCATACTCAACAACTTTGTATTGCTGCCTTAACAATGCTCTAGTTTGTAACCAAAAGCATTGATATTTTTCTGTCTAATGATGCAGCACTAGGTAAAACTGGCTGGTTCATCTCTCCCTTCTGTTTTTAGAAAATTTTTGCTACATGTGATTGGAAGCCAATTCTCAGGTCTAGCTTTGTGTTTCTGGAAGGGTCAGAGCACATTTGTTTGGTGACCAACACAATGCCATCCCTGTGACTTAAATACATTTCATTCACATGTTTTTTCATAAAGATTGTGTCACCCAACTAGCATAGTTCACGCCACAAATGACAGCTGCTTGTGATCTGAATGTTGTCCTTGTCCTTGTGAGGTTTGTGAACTTTTTTCTTCCAGTTGCAGAATAGTTCTTGTTCAGTTACAAAGTAGTATATAGAGATTTCTCAAATGCGAGTTTCATTAAGTTGCTCATGAAACTGGGAAGTGTATTACAGTATAACTTGAATCATGTACGCTTTGTAATTTAGTTCCATTCCTGTTAGGGGCAGCTTTAACAATTGTAAACATAAGTTATTTTCTTTTCATTGTAAACAAGCAATTTTCTTTTCATTGTAAACATAAGCATCAGTTTTGCTTCATTTATCCAGGTTCAAAGAATTTGGTGGTATATGTTTTGAGCATTACAGTTAAACTTTGATTTCAAAAGTATGCAGAGGATTACATTGATTAAGTGCTTAGGCATAATTTTGCTTTTGCCCTCCTGCTTTATGTGTGTAAAACAGGATTTTGATGGTATCACACCTTAATGGTTTTTCATTTTGAACATAAATAGATAAAAGTTTACAAATTATCTCAAAAGTTATAACTTGTGGTGTCGTCCATTAAAAGCACTATCAGAGTGACACATACCCATGGAAACCAATGCTTTTCCACCTTTCTTTAGTAATATGTGGATGACTCCTGAGCACAGTCGTAAAATAGTGCAGCTCATTTCCCAGCGCCTTATAGAACTTTTTTATCATTTATGTAATACTAATTGTTTCCAGATTTCACTAACTTACTGCACTTCAGATCTGGGTTGTTAGTTTACTTGGTTGTGATCATGTACAGTGCTGCTTGATGAATGTCCCATCAGAAGAAATGTATTTTTGTTTATGCATGATGCTTCTGCATTTTCTTATGATAAAAATGTTTATATTTGTATACTTGAATTAAGTCAGATTTGTGTAAATTTATTTCATATCTATTATTTGATAGGCTAGATAATTTTATAATCCCACACGATAAGCATGACATCACGGTAGCGAAACAATGGAATGTAGTAGGTGATGAGAACTGGTGGGAAAGATTTCCTTAGTGTCTGTTTTGGATATTTAAGGGGGATATACACAGGGTGAGTTATATTTTCAAAATATGTAATATGATCACCATACTTAGTTGAAATATTAATGCAGTGTTGCCATTTTTGCACTTCAAATTTAAACCTGTGCTTGACCAGTAGTGTGTAATAAGCTGGAGATTAATGTTTGTTTTTCTTTTTTCTTGTGTGTGGATTTCGGTGAGCATTGTCAGTTTGTGCCTATCACTTGAAATATGTAGCCAAATCTGACCCAGTTTGAACTTTTATGCTTTACATTTTGTGCTTGTATATAAATATATATGTATATATATTTATATCTATTTTATTACATTGTAATTTTTCAAAATGTTTGATAAATCTTCCCAGTGGTTATGAAACCTATACCTCATGCCATAATGACAAGCCTGTCTGTTGGGCATTATTGTAAACTGATTACTATTAATGGATCATACAGGGTTATGAGCAGTTTAATGAAATGAGTCATTTAGAAAATGAAAATACTGTATTAGGGTTTTATGTTTGTTGCAGATTACTCTGGTTTAATTTCTTGTTTTTGTATGAGTCACCATGGTTAAGGGTCAAAGCTTGCAACAAAATGTTAACATGAATATATAAAAGACAAGTGTAATTTTGTAGATTATCCAAATACTGTTGAAAATTGTTTTTGAAGTTTTCAAACTCAGGTGAATGTGGTGTATTTCTAGTTTCTTAGACAAAGAGAATATAATGTACATCACTGCACAGTATTTACTTAAGTTATGTAGTTTTATACCCTGATTACTGCATGCATTTTTTGAGAAATTCCACTTTTATGTCAGGGGTTTGTAGAGTTGGGAAGTCCTTGACAATATTCAGACCATGTAATTATGAAAGAAAAAGGGTGTATCTGGAGAGTTGATGAATATGAGAGGAAATTAGAAAAAATTCTTGTTCCAGGAAGTATGTTGTGTGAGGTTTTATGGATATTATGATTTGTATGAAATTTTTTATGTATTTACAACTTTGCTAAGCTATTTTTTTCTTCCTTGGCTATGAATAACCAGGAGATTAACCACAATGCAGCTGATTTAAATATGTTAACTTTTAGAGTAACTCATTGTATAAAATTTGTGCATAGCCTTTTGGTGCTTCACTGTTTTTTGTGAAAAGAGGTCAAGTATTATTCACAATGTTTAATTATGAAATACTCATCCATGATTTTTTAATTTTGTAAGGTATTCAATAAACACAAAACTTTAAAAGCAATAGTATTGTAGTGTAAGGTGCAATACCCTTATTCAGGTGCATCACTACACTGTGTGTATGCTATTCAGTGGGATTGCAATATAGTACTGCACCCTGAGTATCCATGACTGAAGTGACTGATGGTTTGGTAAACGATTTTGTGTCCAGAAAGTTTATTTTATGTTGTTTCATCACAGGGTATGAAAGGCGATATTTTTATGAATGTATACCTAATTAAGGTATTTTGTTTATATATATCCAGATGACCATATTAGGTTTGATAATGATGGGGGTCATTAAGCTTGGATGTTACTGTTGAAAAAGGCAGCTTATAATTACCCGTAGGTTGCTCATTTTATGCTTTATATGAGCTGTGTATCTATTTTATGAATTTATTTCTAACAATGTACAAAGTGACCTTAATACAATATTTATGATATATATATGATTCTTGTGAGGTCACTCTGTATTTTTTGTATGATTTTGATATATAATGTGATATTATGTTCAGTAACTTCACTTGAAAGTGTGTTCAGCCTTTGGTTTTGGGGTGGTGACCAAAATGGATGATAAAATTTTTGTCTTTCTTTTTATTGTGAACCAGTCTCTACTCTTGTAGGGTATTATTCCCTTCTCATCCCATATTATTGGGCAATTATATACATATATTTCTTCCATTGATTTAGTAGGAACAAAAGCAAAATTCAATAGGTTTACTGGGTGGTCAGTTGGGCACAAGAGCAGCAGGCGTATATATGTGTATGAATAACTCATCAAGCTAAACCTATGTAATCTGACTTAAGCTGTGGGTGTGTCTGGTGCTGCAGAAGACAGAATTTTTCTGTTGTGTTGCTGTGTTGGAACCATGGCTGTTACGAGCACGAACACCATTACCAGCCTGAGCCTGTACCTGTACATATTTAATATTCCCAGTCAGATATATTAACTTTAATATGTAAGAGCCGTAAGTGAAATTTCGGCATATTATAGCCTTCTAACAGCTGAATTACGGGAATGGTAGATTGGTAGGAATAACCCAGTCCTGTCAGGATTTATATTATAATCATTATGTTTTATAAGCATCCTTACAGGAGTGAATTGCACCTACCATTTTGAGTCTAATAATTTGTAGGTGCATTCTTGAGAAATGAAGAATGAGAATGTATTATATTCTGCTTTGGCATGTAATGTGAAAATGTGAAACTAAGTTTAGAACGAGTATGTATGCCATAAATATTTGTTTTTAATTTCGTAATAAAATATCAGAATATATCGCTTATTTATTCAGCATGTCATACAATTTCAATAATGCAGGAAATGGCATGTATATATTACATTTATTTATTATACTTTGTTGCTGTCTCCTGCGTTAGCGTGGTAGCACAAGGAAACAGACAAAAGAATGGCCCAACCCACCCACATACACATGTATATGGATACATGTCTACACACACACATATACATACCTATACATTTTAATGTATACATATATATATACATACACAGACATATACATATATACACATGTACATGATTCATACTTGCTGCCTTTATTCATTCCCATTGCCACCCGCCACATGATATTGCATCCCCCTCCCCCCGCGAGATAGCGCTAGGAATACACCCTCTTCTGGTGTCTCAACCACACTCTTTTCATTACCATGCATCTCTCTCACTCTATCATTACTTACTCGGTCAAACCACCTCACATCACATGTTGTCCTTAAACATCTCATTTCCAGCACATCCACCCTCCTCTGCACAACCCTATCTATGTGAGTACAGGGTGGGGGAGGGGGTGAAAGTTCAGGGAGCGTCGAAAAATGTGTGGAAGGCGAGAACATTATCTCGGAAAGCAAAAAGGGGTATGTTTGAAGGAATAGTGGTTCCAACAATGGTATATGGTTGTGAGATGTGGGCTATAGATAGCATTGTGCGGAGGAGGGTGGATGTGTTGGAAATGAGATGTTTGAGGACATGTGGTGTGAGGTGGTTTGATCGTGTAAGTAATGAAAGGGTAAGAGAGATGTGTGGTAATAAGAGTGTGGTTGAAAGAGCAGATAAGGGTGTATTGAAATGGTTTGGTCGCATGGAGAGAATGAGTGAGGAAAGATTGACAAAGAGGATATATGTGTCAGAGGTGGCGGGAATGAGAAGTGGGAGACCAAATTGGAGGTGGAAAGATGGAGTGAAAAAGATTTTGAGTGATCGGGGCCTGAACATGCAGGAGGGAGAAAGGTGTGCAAGGAATAGACTGAATTGGAACGATGTGGTATACCGGGGTGGACGTGCTGTCAATGGATTGAACCAGGGCATGTGAAGCATCTGGGGTTAACCATGGAAAGTTTTGTGGGGCCTGGATGCAGAAAGGGAGCTGTGGTTTTGGTGCATTACACATGAAAGCTAGAGACTGTGAACAAATGTGTCCTTTGTTGTCTTTTCCTAGCGTTGTCTTGCACGCGCGTGGGTGGAGGGGAGTGTGGGTGCCATTTCATGTGTGGCGGAATGGCGACGGGAATGAATGAAGGTAGCAAGTATGAATATGTACATGTGTATATATGTATGTCCTGTGTATTTATATGTATGTGTAGGTATGTATATGTGCGTGTGTGGGCGATTATGTATATACAAGTGTATGTGGGACATTCTTTCGTCTGTTTTCTTGCGCTACCTCGCTAACGCGGGAGACAGCGACAAAGTATGATATATATAATATATGTTTATTATCCATGAAGAAGATGTGGAATATATATATTTATATATATATATATATATATATATATATATATATATATATATATATATATATATATATATATACATATATATATATATATATATATATATATATATATATATATATATATATATATATATATATATATTTTTTTTTTTTTTTTTGCTTTGTCTCTGTCTCCCGCGTTTGCGAGGTAGCGCAAGGAAACAGACGAAAGAAATGGCCCAACCCACCCCCATACACATGTATATACATACGTCCACACACGAAAATATACATACCTACACAGCTTTCCATGGTTTACCCCAGACGCTTCACTTGCCTTGATTCAATCCACTGACAGCACGTCAACCCCGGTATACCACATCGCTCCAATTCACTCTATTCCTTGCCCTCCTTTCACCCTCCTGCATGTTCAGGCCCCGATCACACAAAATCTTTTTCACTCCATCTTTCCACCTCCAATTTGGTCTCCCTCTTCTCCTCGTTCCCTCCACCTCCGACACATATATTCTCTTGGTCAATCTTTCCTCACTCATTCTCTCCATGTGCCCGAACCATTTCAAAACACCCTCTTCTGCTCTCTCAACCACGCTCTTTTTATTTCCACACATCTCTCTTACCCTTACGTTACTTACTCGATCAAACCACCTCACACCACACATTGTCCTCAAACATCTCATTTCCAGCACATCCATCCTCCTGCGCACAACTCTATCCATAGCCCACGCCTCGCAACCATACAACATTGTTGGAACCACTATTCCTTCAAACATACCCATTTTTGCTTTCTGAGATACTGTTCTCGACTTCCACACATTCTTCAAGGCTCCCAGAATTTTCGCCCCCTCCCCCACCCTATGATCCACTTCCGCTTCCATGGTTCCATCCGCTGCCAGATCCACTCCCAGATATCTAAAACACTTCACTTCCTCCAGTTTTTCTCCATTCAAACTCACCTCCCAATTGACTTGACCCTCAACCCTACTGTACCTAATAACCTTGCTCTTATTCACATTTACTCTTAACTTTCTTCTTTCACACACTTTACCAAACTCAGTCACCAGCTTCTGCAGTTTCTCACATGAATCAGCCACCAGCGCTGTATCACAGCGAACAACAACTGACTCACTTCCCAAGCTCTCTCATCCCCAACAGACTTCATACTTGCCCCTCTTTCCAAAACTCTTGCATTCACCTCCCTAACAACCCCATCCATAAACAAATTAAACAACCATGGAGACATCACACACCCCTGCCGCAAACCTACATTCACTGAGAACCAATCACTTTCCTCTCTTCCCACACGTACACATGCCTTACATATATATATATATATATATATATATATATATATATATATATATATATATATATATATATATATATATGGTGACTGAGTTTGGAAAAGTGTGTGGAAGAAGAAAGTTAAGAGTAAATGTGAATAAGAGCAAGGTTATTAGGTACAGTAGGGTTGAGGGTCAAGTCAATTGGGAGGTGAGTTTGAATGGAGAAAAACTGGAGGAAGTGAAGTGTTTTAGATATCTGGGAGTGGATCTGGCAGCGGATGGAACCATGGAAGCGGAAGTGGATCATAGGGTGGGGGAGGGGGCGAAAATCCTGGGGGCCTTGAAGAATGTGTGGAAGTCGAGAACATTATCTCGGAAAGCAAAAATGGGTATGTTTGAAGGAATAGTGGTTCCAACAATGTTGTATGGTTGCGAGGCGTGGGCTATGGATAGAGTTGTGCGCAGGAGGATGGATGTGCTGGAAATGAGATGTTTGAGGACAATGTGTGGTGTGAGGTGGTTTGATCGAGTGAGTAACGTAAGGGTAAGAGAGATGTGTGGAAATAAAAAGAGCGTGGTTGAGAGAGCAGAAGAGGGTGTTTTGAAGTGGTTTGGGCACATGGAGAGGATGAGTGAGGAAAGATTGACCAAGAAGATATATGTGTCGGAGGTGGAGGGAACAAGGAGAAGAGGGAGACCAAATTGGAGGTGGAAAGATGGAGTGAAAAAGATTTTGTGTGATCGGGGCCTGAACATGCAGGAGGGTGAAAGGAGGGCAATGAATAGAGTGAATTGGAGCGATGTGGTATACCGGGGTTGACGTGCTGTCAGTGGATTGAATCAAGGCATGTGAATCGTCTGGGGTAAACCATGGAAAGCTGTGTAGGTATGTATATTTGCGTGTGTGGACGTATGTATATACATGTGTATGGGGGGGGGGGGTTGGGCCATTTCTTTCGTCTGTTTCCTTGCGCTACCTCGCAAACGCGGGAGACAGCGACAAAGTATAATAATAAAAAAAAAATATATATATATATATATATATATATATATATATATATATATATATATATATATATATATATATATATATATTGTGTGCGTGTGTAAAGTATTTGCCACGTACGAGAAAAACTTCCTGAAATGAGCTATAAAAAAATCATAAATGTGTGTAGTACATAGCATGTGTGGACATTCAGCAAACGCCTTCCTCTGCAAGGCGTGGGAGGAACACGTGGTGGTGTTTATGTCTGCGAGTAACATATGTCCTTTTTATTCTTCCAGTGGCTGTGGGGAGCCGGGTTTGAGGGAAGCAGGGAAACACGAGTATTGACCTACAGCAACTAACAAAGGACTTTCTAGATCGCAGCCCAATAGCCAATCATGAACAGGGTTTTTCGTGACGTCAAGTTCTGGGCGGATCTTGAGTAGGGTACGATTACGTGAGGAGCGACTTCAATGTCTATTTATGTAAATTTGGTAATTATCTACGAAGGGATTTAATGAAATCCTTTAATCAATCTTCCTCTTTATAATTACACAATACTTACATAATATCAAATGTAAATCATATTTGTCAGCTATGTATATATGAATGTCACTGGAATAGAGACAGTTCGAACGTCGTCAGGTGTTTGTAAATATCAACATGGCTTCCGGCTTCTATCACTCTATGGTACCTCAACCTACATTTGTACCTCCTGCTCAAAATACAGTGCAGCAAGAGACACCAAAAGAAAAGAAGAAAAGAACAAGGAACCCGGCGAATTGGAAAAAGGAAAAGAGAAAACGTGCTATACTGTCAGGACACGCATACGTGAATACGAAGGGAGAGCTAGTGGGCCCCCGTGCTATAGGCCCCGATTGTAACTGCAAAAATAAGTGTTTTACTGTAGTGTCTGACGAAAACCGTAACGCGATATTCAATGGATATTATTCCCTCAATAGGTAATTAACAAATTAATGCGCTTTTGTTTATAATTGTTATGTTTTAGCGACATGCATCTTACTCCATATCACCATTATAGAAGGGTCGTGGTAACAATAATTAACTTGATAATGGATTAATCGAGAACCAATTGCAGCTGTAATCATATTTACACTGTGGTAAATAATTACTTTCCTTGCACCACTGTGTGGGTCAGTCCCGTCCCACAGGGAAATACGATTTGAGATTATTGTCCTGCTTAGAATGAAAAGACTAATGTGATTGAAGGGAAAATATGGATAAAGTACTACTTCAGTGCCTTTCATTATGAGCAGTACTGTCTTCCAATGATATGTGATTACATGTGTAATGTGTCTAACAATTTTTTCTTAATGGTGTATTTTCCCTTGTTTTACAAATGGGGTTATTACTGTTTCCTTTTGAAGAATTTTTTGGGGAGCAATTAAGTTTAAACAAATATCCGCTTATATGAGTGAAAGAACATTGAACATTAAACAAACTGTTGGTTTAAATCTTTATAACCAAAAAATTTCATCTAAATGTCAGTGGAAGGTTCGTACTTCCACCCCCCTAGCTCCAGCCATTCTCAGTTTTAATTAAGAAGTGGCATATGGGAAAATAATGCAAAAGATAAGCTGATGTACTTAATAATGTGCGATCCATTATTGCAAGCAAATTGACAAAATAACCATTACAAAATAACTTCAATGTTCATATCATTAGGGAATGACAACATTGTTAAACAAATGACATATGGTGAGTGATACGTGCTGTCCCTACCACATGGGAATATCTCACCATAGGTACTCTCTCTGGTGAAGGGTACTTATTTTTTATTGCTTCTCTGCATATTTTTATCTTGCAGAGATTTGAGGGTATTTCAAGTAATGTAAGGAACACTTTTTTTCCCAGACAAGTTCCTGTTTTGCATATTGTAGGTGCAGCACAAAAGTCATAAGGATAGCCAGCCACACATTCATATTCAGGATGTGCTGGAGGGATTTAGTGCAATATTGCATTATCCTAGAATGTTTTTCTCTAAATTTTGATATGCTAGCTTTGTGATTATTTGAAAATAGTGGTCACTTTGTTTTCAGACAAATCTTGCTTTTGACAGCATAATGTTACAGCTTTGATGTTTATATTTTGGAGACATAATACACTTATTGGTAAAACAATTTTTATGTACAGTAACAAAGATCCTTTCCTGACATAGCCTTTAATGAGGAGCAAGTGATACATCCCAGTATGATTACTGCATGTTTTGAGCCATTATTTTTAGGGACAGGGTAGAAAGAACTCTTGCTTCTTTTAGGATATAACTGAAAGGAAGGGGTCTTAAGATCTTCTTTATCATCAAAAGAAGACCAACAAGAGGATTTTTTTTTTTTATAGGCTCAATTGGCTGTTCCTGACACTGCCTTGCTAAGGCAAAGGTGATTAAATATAAAAAAAAGAATTACTATAGTTCATCAGCTTTTTTAAGTTTATTTGAATATACACATGTATCAAGATGTAAAATAAATTGATACTCTTATGGTGAATGTATTTTTTTTTTCTCACTTGAATTTTTTTTACTGTATTGGAAGAAGGTAAACAGCTAAATTGTGTATCGTATTGTAAAAAGATATACTGCTTATTTGTTTTACAGCTATGACGAGCAGAATGCTTATCTGTATGGACTTATTCGTCGGCATGATATACAGCGTAAGCGTAAACCAGTTTCTGAGAGAAGAACGTGTTCCTACAAGTACTATGTGCGCATTAAAGGAAAGGAAATTCAGGTGAACTTTAGCCATATACTTTGTTAATTGTAGTCAGTTGTAGTCCTTCTGAAATAAAATGCTGAATTTAAGTCCAGAGGTACTAATTCTTTTCTGCAGTTTTAGGAGGAAAAGGGCATGGTGGACTTTGGTTTCAGTGCATTACACATATTAATTAGAGTAGCTAGAGAGTGAAAGTGTAGAAATGAGGTCATTGTTGGTATGTTTTTGTTGCTTCCTTTTAAAGCATCAAGTGCAGCATTACTGACACTCTGTATATACAGGTATGTATATTATTTATTTATTTATTTTATTCTTTTATTATGCTTGATTGCTGTTTCCTGCTTCAACAAGGTAGCGCCAGGAAACAGATGAAGAATGGCCCATCCACTCATATACACTTATATATACATAAATGCCCATACATGCTTATATACACACATGTACACATCATCTAATACAAAGACTATATTTGCCTTTTCCCATGTTAGTGAGGTAGCATTAAGAACAGAGGACTGAGCCATAGAGGGAATATCCTCACCTGGCCCCTTCTCTGTTTCTTCTTTTGACAATTAAGAATGAGAGGGGAGGATTTCAACCCCCCCCCCTCCCCATACACACACACACACACACACACACACACCACACACACACACACACTCTCTCTCTCTCCCCTTTAAGTCACCTTCTGTGACATGCAAGGAATGCGTGGGAAGTATTCTTTCTCCTATATCTCCAGGGATATACAAAGACTGTATTATTCTATCTATTCTATTATACTTTGTCGCTGTCTCGGGAGATAGTGCAAGGAAACAGACAAAAGAATGGCCCAACCCACCCACGTACACATAAACGCCCCCACACGCACGTATACATACCCTATACATTTTAATGTATACATACATATACATACACAGACATATACATATATACACATGTACATATTCTTACATGCTGCCTTTATCCATTCCTGCTGCCACCCTGCCACACATGAAATGGCACCCCCTTTCCCCGCGTGCGTGTAAGGTAGTGCTAGGAAAAGACAACAAAGGTCACATTCGTTCACACTCAGTCTCTAGCTGTCTTGTGTAATGCACTGAAACCACAGTTCTCTTTCCATATCCAGGCCCCACAAAACTTTCCATCGTTTACCCCAGATGCTTCACATGCTCTGGTTCAATTTATTGACAGCATTTCAATCCTGGTATTCTGCATCGTTCCAATTCACTCTATTCCTTGCACACCTTTCACCCTCCTGTATGTTCAGGTCCCAATCGGTCAAAATCTTTTTCACTCCATCCTTCCATCTCCAATTTGGTCTCCCACTTCTCCTAATTCCCGCCACCTCTGACACATATAACCTCTTTGTCAATCTTTCCTCACTCATTCTCTCTATGTGATCAAACCATTTCAATACACCCTCTTCTGTTCTCTCAACCACCCTTTTTATTTTCACACATCTCTCTAACGCTTTCATTACTTACTTGATCAAACCACCTCACACCACATATTGCCCTCAAACATCTCACTTCCAACACATCAACCCTCCTCCACACAACCCTGTCTATAGCCCATGCCTTGTAACCATATAACATTGTTGGAACCACTATTCCTTCAAACATGCCCATTTTTGCTTTCTGAGATAACATTCTTGCCTTCCACACATTCTTCAACGCTCCCAGTACTTTTGCCCCTCCCCCACCCTGTGACTCACTTCTGCTTCCATAGTTCCATCTGCTGCTAAAGCCACTCCCAGATATCTGAAACACTTCTTATACATATTCATGCTTGCTTTCATCCATTCCTGGCGCTACCCTGTCCCACAGGCAAAAGCATCGCTACCCCCTGCTTCAGCAAGGTTGTGCCTGGAAAACAGACAAAAAAGGCCACGTTCATACACACCCAGTGATTAGCTGTCATGTGTAATGCAATGAAAGCACAGCTCCCTATCCACATCCAGGCCCTACAGACCTTTCCATGGTTTACCCCAGATGTTTCACATGCCCTGGTTCAGTCCATTGACAGCACGTTGACCATGGTATACCACATCATTCCAGTTCACTCTATTCCTTGCATGCCACTCACCCTCCTGTATATTCAGGACCTGATTGCTCAAAATCTTTTTCACTCCATCCTTCCACTTCCAATTTGGTTTCCCATTTCTCCTTGTTCCTTCCACCTCTGACACATAAATCCTCTTTTTCCAAACCATTTCAACTCACTCTCATCTGCTCTCTCAACCACTTTTATTTCCACACATATCTCACCCATTCATTACTTACTGGATCAAACCACCTTACACCACATATTGTCCTCAAACATTTCATTTCCAACACATCCCTCCTCCTCCGTACCCATTTTTGCTCTCCGAGATAACGTTCTTTCCTTCCACATATTCTTCATCGCTCCCATATAGATTATTATTATTATACTTTGTCGCTGTCTCCTGTGTTAGCGAGGTAGCACAAGGAAACAGACAAAAGAATGGCCCAACCCTTCCACATACACATGTAAATACATACACGTCCACACACGCACATATATATACTTATACATCTCAACGTATACATATATATACACACACACACAGACATATACATAGATACACATGTACTTATTCATTCCCGTTGCCACCCCGCCACACATGAGATAACAGCCCCCTCCCCCAGCATGTGCATGAGGTCGCGCTAGGAAAAGACAACAAAGGCCACATTCGTTCACACTCAGTCTCTAGCTGTCATGTATAATGCACCGAAACCACAGCTCCCTTTCCACATCCAGGCCCCACAAAACTTTCCATGGTTTACCCCAGACGCTTCACATGCCCTGGTTCTATCCATTGACAGCACGTCGACCCCGATATACCACATCGTTCCAATTCACTATATTTCTTGTACGCCTTTTACCTTCCTGCATGTTCAGGCTCCGATCACTCAAAATCTTTTTCACTCCATCTTTCCACCTCCAATTTGGTCTCCCACTTCTCCTCGTTCCCTCCACCTCGACACATATATCTGCTTTGACAATCTTTCCTCACTCATTCTCTCCATGTGACCAAACCATTTGAAAACACCCTCTTCTGCTCTCTCAACCACACTCTTTTTATTACCACACATCTCTTGTACCCTTTCATTACTTACTCGATCAAACCACCTCACACCACATATTGTCCTCAAACATCTCATTTCCAGCACATCCACCCTCCTGCGCACAACTCTATCCATAGCCCACGCCTCGCAACCATATATCATTGTTGGAACCACTATTTCTTCAAACATACCCATTTTTGCTTTTAAAGATAACGTTCTCGACTTCCACACATTCTTCAACACTCCCAGAACTTTCACCCCCTCCCTCACCCTGTGATTCACTTCCGCTTCCATGGTTCCATCCGCTGCCAAATCCACTCCTAGATATCTGAAACACTTCACTTCCTCCAGTTTTTCTCCATTCAAACTTACCTCCCAGTTGACTTGGCCCTCAACCCTACTCTACCTAATAACCTTGCTCTTATTCACATTTACTCTCAGCTTTCTTCTTTCACACACTTTACCAAACTCAGTTACCAGCTTCTGCAGTTCCTCACACGAATCAGCCACCAGCGCTGTATCATCAGTGAACAACAACATACTCAATTCCCAAGCTCTCTCATCCACAACAGACTGCATACTTGCCCCTCTTTCCAAAACTCTTGCATTCACCTCCCAAACAACTCCATCCATAAACAAATTAAACAACCATGGAGACATCATGCACCCCTGCCGCAAACCAACATTCACTGAGAACCAATCACTTTCCTCTCTTCCTACACGTACACATGCCTTACATTCTCGATAAAAACTTTTCACTGCTTCTAACAACTTGCCTCCCACACCATATATTCTTAATACCTTCCACAGAGCATCTCTATCAACTCTATCATATGCCTTCTCCAGATCCATAAATGCTACTTGCAAATCCATTTGCTTTTCTAAGTATTTCTCACATACAATCTTCAAAGCAAACACCTGATCCTCACATTCTCTACCACTTCTGAAACCACACTGCTCTTCCCCATCTGATGCTCTGTACATGCCTTCACCCTCTCAATCAATACCCTCCCATATGATTTCCCAGGAATACTCAACAAACTTATACCTCTGTAATTTGAGCACTCAATTTTATCCCCTTTGCCTTTGTACAATGGCACTGTGCAAGCATTCCACCAATCCTCAGGCATCTCACCATGAGTCATACATACATAGATATAGATATATAGCGTTAATGATATAGTCTCAATCTGGGCATTCAGTTGTCTGTTCTGTCTCAGCTAATGTAAGAAAGAAGAGGTATTTTAAAGTAGGAATTGCTCTAGAAGGGGATAGAGGTGTAGATCTTAAAGACTGGAATTTACACCCAGGTTGATTTCAAGAAGTGTAAGAAATAGATTTCAAAGAATTTTATTGAGAAGCTGAAAGTAGTAATGGTTTGGATGCATTAGGTAAGAGTATTAGGACTGTTTCAAAAGTTGAAAGACTGCTGATGATATTTCAGAAGAGGAAAAGATAGCTGAGTTAAAGGAGAAAAAAAAGAATCTAAGTAAGTAATCGAGGATGGTAATAAATTTGTAATGTTTGAGAGAAAGCAGGATAGAATTGAGAGGAAACGGAAGGTGGAGGTAGGGAAATTAGAGGATGAAAATATTTGTATGAGTAGGCCTCTATCACAGAATTACTTGGAAGGTAATTTGGAACCAGTTTGAATGACTTAGAAATCTGCCAGCCAAGGAGAAGTGCTTGGGATGAGAAATAGGGAAACTATAGAGTAAGAAGATTGAAAAAACAAAACAGTATTGGTGTTGTTGTTAAGGAGGTAAGTGGAGAAAATGATTGTGCAAGATAAACAATGTTCAAGATTGGATCATTTTTTTTTTTTACCAGAAATCCATCACGGAAGGTATTAGGTTTGATTTGCTGATGGGTAGTAATAATCAGTTTTACAAGGTCATAGAAGATACCTTAGAAAACTTGTGTGAATATGATAATCAGTCTAAGAAGGGTACTTAGTTTATTTTTAGTGACTATTTTCATGGAATTATTAGATGTCAAGGATGTTAGATCCCATTTTGATATGCCTTTTTGACATGGCTACGTTAATGCCTTGTAAACTTTTATAACGGTAAACATTTAAGAAACTAGATATATCCATATCTTTCAAAAGTGGCATTTGCATTTTAGGTGTGCAAGAAAGCATTTGCCAACATCCATGGGATATCAGACAAGAAGATTAGAACTCTCTGTATTAAGCATGAGCAGAATATCTTATTCCCAAGGGACAACAGAGGAAGACATCGGAATCGACCCAAAAAGGTTGGTATGCAGCTAGTGTATGGATATGTATAATGTAGTTTCAGCATTTAGATTGTTTTGCTTACAAGAGCTATCGTAAAGTAGGAATTTAATTGAAAATTGTGTATGTGGACATGGCATCAAAAGGAAAATTCAAAACAATTAAACCTTTAAGTAATGAAGTATACAGCATTATACACGTAGTGCAGATGGGGAGAGCAAAGGATAGAATTGAAAGCTCAGTTCGTTGGGCAAGTCATCTGTCAGCAAAATGTAGAACAAGAGTAAGGTATTCTTTGGTAGAAAATCGAAAATATTGTCTTTGTGGGTAGAAGACCGGATTGAAAAATCATTTCCTTTTAAAATCTCATATTATTCATGCAAAATCACTGAAGATAAGCAACCACCTGGTGCAAGAAAATGTAAATCTTCATATGCCACGACCATTTCCAGAACTTTCACAACACATTCCATTGTAAACACAGAATCTTATATTCAGTTCATATGTATAGTTTCTTTTTTAATTTTTTCAAACCTGTCTATTCTTTGTATTTCCCTGTCATCATCAACAGCTCCTTTTCCGTAAGAATGCATGATACAGCTCTTGCATCTTAGAGAGAATATGTCTCAACTTTCTTGTATTGTCTTGCCTCATTTATTTTCTCTTTTTCAACCTTATCCCTTATTTCTTTCTTACATTCCTTCATGTTCCATACAGTACATTATACAATATATCTTCTAATTAGACCTTCTGGAGCATTCAACACATCACTTGACCTTGACAGTCCTCCTTTTAAATGCCTTTGCAGTTTATTGCCCTTAGCTTGAAGCTTTATCTTATATTGAACATTTTCATACTAATCTGAATATTGAATATGATTTTGCAGGTAACTCCCGAGTTGGTGACTTTGATCAAGCATCACATTTTAAAAATGCTCTCGGGACCAAATGGTAGTGACTATATCAAGACGGATAAGAATCAGGGCCCAGATGTCAATATATCAAAACTTCATAAAAGTTTCCTGCAGCAGTTTGAACCTGAGGCCATTGATCCTGAGACTGGTGGGTAATTTAGCAACATACAGGAATTCTGTATTTTCTTATTTTCTTATCATTATACTTAGTCGCTGTCTCCCTTGTTAGCAAGGTAGCGCAAGGAAACAGACGAAAGAATGGCCCAACCCACCCACATACACATGCACATACATAAATTTCCACACACGCATACTGAATTTTGTCTTATACATAAATATACCTTAAAATGTTTTGGAAAAACAGAGTAAGATATGCGATTGCCTGGTAAAAACTAGACTATTTAGTGTCCTGTCATAGTGAAGTAAGGCATACCAGAGACAGTTGTGAGTGCCAAAACCTTTAAAAGGAAATTCGGTAAATGGTTAAAAACTACCAGATCAACAAGGAATTGATAATTATACAAGAAGTATAGCTGCAGAATATAAAAGAAACTTTGTGCCTACAAGCATTCACGAGGGTGAATGCTGTGGTCACAGCCTTACCATAGGCAGAATATGAAGGTAGACAGATTCTTGACTAAGTGCAAAAGTCTGATCTAAATCCCCTTCTCCCACAGTGTTCTTCACCAACAAGTTTCACTTATTTTTTTAACGTGTGTCACCAACTCAGCAAAGGGACATATTTCTCTTTAATTCATTCCATTACTCTAATTCCTTTTCATAGTATCCAGGAGAACAACAGCTGCCACCATCCAGTTATCTGATACCTTGCCACTTTTTGTGCTGCCATACACAGTTTTCACATGCACTCCACTGCAGCTTTAACATGGGTCTTTACCACCACACTCACTCCATTTATGTCCCCCAGTTTTCTATTCTTGTAAGAGTTTTATTACATCTTGATGTTTTGCTAAGAGACCATTGAAAGCAGATGTGGACAAAATGTAATGAGGTGAAGCAGGGGAATGAAATAGGAATGTTTGGGTGTGAGTTTGAATGGGGAAGATTCTTGGGGAAGCAGAATGTTGTAGATACTTGGTGGTGGATTTGGTAGAGGATTTAGCCATGAGGGCTGAATGAATCACAGGATGAAAGAAATGGCTAAGGTCCTTGGGTGTCTTAAGAAGCACTTGAAAGCATAGTAATCTTGACAATATTGTTTGTATTGAAGTATTTAGCCTTGAATGCAGATGGAAGGAAGAGTGTAGAAGTTCTGGATGTGAATGCCATAGCATGATACGTTGGTGAAGTGAGTTGACCAAGTAAGAAATGATGGTGCCTTTGACAGTTGCAGTAAGCATAATCTGATCTTGAGGGCCGACAGGGTTTGCCGAAATGGTTTGGGCATGTGGGGAAAGTGAGAGAAGAAAGATGGACAAAGAGGACCTGCATGTCAAAAGATTTGGAGGCAAGGAGGAAGGATAACTTGAGGAGCAGTGAAGGTGGTTTTGGTGTGAGAGTCTGATCATGCAGATGGGTGAAAAGCTTACATTAGGTAATGAATTAAAATGCTTATATATGTTGGAGACATGAAGAAAGGGCATTACTACATGAAATGAGGGCAAGTGTGGAGTCAAGCATAGAAATGTGCTATTCATATACTCCAAGCCAACTTTATGATTTAGAGAATATTTTAAGGACTATTAATACCCTTTTAACTAGGCTCAACTATAATTGTAGTTGACTCTTATATATAAACAAAATGTATGCAATTAATTTTCTTATTTTGCACTCCCCACAGATAAAGTCATCAAAGATTATGATGCCAAGGTCAAGTCATGGTTATATTTTAAGGTATTCCATGAGGAATTTAAATCGATGGACTTTAATACAGTGAAGCGGAAATTGTCAGACCTTCGAAAAAGTTTAGAAGCTTCAGGGGCACTGCAGGCTACCAAGAAGAAGACTCCAAAACAGTCACGTCCGAAACCACGTCCACAAGAGAACCAAGTTGCTCGCAATACCATGCCAAATGAAAATCCTGCTTCAGGTTTAGGTGCAACAGTTTCTGGAGCACCAGCTACACAAATGAGTTGTTATGTAGGTGGGCAGCAACCACCCCCCCTCCCTCCAAACCTCCAGTTGAGTGTCCTTGGTCTCCAGCACTTAGGAAATAATGCTCATGCTGGAGCAGCTTTCAACCCTGCAGCAGCTCAACAACCACAGCAGCAGCCTCTTAATCTTCAGACTGGTGGTGGTGGTGGTGGTGGTGGCCAAGGCGGAGAACAACCACAACCCTTGCCCCTCAACCTACACTCAATGAGTGGTCACATGCCTTCTTACTACCTCTCCCTTGGTCACATGTCAAACCTTATATCCCTTCCTGTATCATCTGGAGGGGGTGTACAAGCGGGAAACACTCAGTCTGGTAGCTTCCCTGCCCAACATAACATGCAGCAGTTTAACCCAGGTTCCATAATACCGACGCATTCTGTCGCACAAACAGCTCCTGGGCCTGCTGGTCAGCCTCACTTACTTCAGGGTGGTGTTGGGGTTACATATACAGGTCCACAGCATAACCATGCAATGTACTGAGCACCTCATCACAGTGTGCTGTAAATGTATCATGTCACAACAGTGAGATTTCCAGTGCTGTAAACTTTAAGGAATAGCAAATTTCAGGGATTTTAGTAAAATTAGTAATTTTAAATCTACAGATTCAGCACTTAATATTTTAGTACTAGATGAATTAGTTAATTACTGTTGTAGTGTTGATTAAGTGATTAGAAAAAGAGTGAGGGTAGATATATATTTTTGGGTCCCTTCTAGAAATGGAAATATCTGAATGGTGCAACATATACATTCTGTAATGCTGAATAAACCCTTTTTAAGACCTTGTAAAGATAAGGAAACAAAGGCTGTGGTAGATTAGATGATAATGGACTTTCTCATTGGAGATTTTTCATCACATACTTCAATAAGCAGTACAGTACCTTAATCATCCCTGACATGGTGTGTAAAAATTTTTGGCATTCCTGATTAGTTTGTAAACTCTCAAGAGACAGAATGCCATATGTACCTGTCTTTCAGTGGTACATAGTATTTACTGTGATTGGTAAGAAGTACAGTATGTTCATTTTGATTGTAATTCTGTAGAATGTTCAAAATTGTAAATCTAGTTGTGGGTTACTGGATTTTGGATAATGGAGGTACTGATGCTATTATAAGAAATGTTGATTACTGAAACTAAGTATGACTGATTACCATGAAGTTATTTCATAACCTGAATTATGAACAGTATGCATTATTATGATGTAGTTTTACAGAATTTCTAATGTTATGTTATTAAATACAGTTGTATATATTTTTTACATTAAACTATAATGAATTTGATAGCATTGTGCAAATTAAGTTATACCAAGCAGTATCATGCTTGGTTTTGTTGATGTGAGTGTTTTTGGATCAGGGCATTAAATTATGAAATGTTTGACCCAATTAGTCAATCATGAATTAAGAATATGTTGGAAAAGTTTGGGTAACAGGATGTGGGTAGTCAGTTCACTGTCAGCAGGAAATTTTATGTAGAAGGCAGTGATTAACCATTCAGATTTAAAATACATCAGAATCTGAGGGGATGCCATCAGATAGGTTAGAATCATATTTGTTCCCAGAAAGTTCTTACATACTTCTTCAGCTGTGTTTGTGATTTATGGAATCAGAATAAACACAGTCTACTTTCTGTAAATGGTCTTTTTAAGATGCATGATTTTATGCATAAATACTTACAACATTTTAATGGTTCTTGCATGCTGGTGTCTTTTGTTTGTGTTAAACCAAACAGATGCGAAGTTTGTGTGAATTTAGAAGAAATTCAAAGGGTTTTCATTTGCTCTGAGGGTACCTTTATTTTACTGCTGTAAATCTTCTTGAATTATACATTACAAGCTCATTTTAATTTTCCTGTGATAGTATAACTTTTGAAGAATGTTTCAGTTCAAAAATCAGATCCTGTGAAAAATGTTTATTTTGAAAGTCCATCTTGTATCGTGTTTTGTTTGACCATTATATTTTCTCATGTTCTCTACCTATCTCTTAATTTTGGCAGCCAAATACATTACCCCACATCATAAAAATTTGAGGTCATCTTATTCTTCACTGCAAGGTCTGTGATATATATATGATTTGACCAATTGGTTGTGTCAAATTATGTTATTTATTAACCAGTTGTGAGATAGACAGAGAACCTTGGATGATTTTTGTTTTGTATAATTATAGAATATTATTTCCGAAATATTTAGTTTTGTGTAAGATTAAGCCCTGTCGTACCAGAGTACTGATTCGATGCTTATGACAAATTTGAAATTGATGTTTCCCACATCAATAACAGACTTGCCAAATTCTCTTATCTCGAAACATTACTGTACTCTTATTTTTAGTAGATAACGTGGAGATATGTGTAGGGGAGTGACTGGTCTCAAAAAGATTTTCTATGATGTACAGGTGAGGAGCATTCATATTAACAATTATGTTTCTGTAATTATTTTTTTAGCATGTGGTACTATTTTGGTAGCTGAATCTAACAAAGAATTGGGTATATTGGAAATTTGTTTTGGTGCTGTGTAGAGGTGGATGGTGTTAAAAGTTATGGGAAGTTGCAGTAAAATATTAGTTTAACCCTGTCAGTGCTACTGTCCTTAATCAAGGCAAGCATATTAGTGTTATTTCCCTTGATCAAGGAATATGCTTCCCTGCATGCAGTATAGGCAGGCCATAAATAGCATGGAAGCCTCATTAACCTGCAAGTGACCATTGTGGATGATTTTGTGCCTTTTAGGGGGCCCATAGCATCTGTGGCAACCACCATTTCCAATAGCAACCACTGCCATGCCTCAACCAGATCCATGCCTCCCTTATTTGGGATTAGCCAGTCCAGTAAGTAAAGTACTTTTCTTGAACTACAGATGCTTAACTTGATTCATAAGAAAAGATAATGGTTTTAATAGTTTATCAGCACAAGTCATATTGCAGAGGAGAAAAAAGTAGAAAATATCTAACTTATGTATAAAGGATTGGCCATTTTATAAGACTGGTTATGAATATTCCTTAAGTTTGGAATGGCTAAGTCTTCTTTCTTAAGAAAAGTTATACATCCATTTTTTTATGATTAACATGAATCGGATAATAAAAAATAATTTTACCTTTTACATACTAGGTGAGGATGAAAAAATCAGTAATGGATTGAAAGGGTCTTATGGAGAAGAATTATTTGTTAATTTGCTTAAATATTTTGGAGCAGTGATAATAAGGATGATGATGTAAGATCTGTAGTTATGAGGAAAGTTATACCTGGGAGAAGATTTTGATCTTCAAAAGCTATGGGAAATGGGGAAAATTAAAGAATTTGAATGAAGCTTGGAGTGCTCCATCCCATATCTGTTTGGATGTGAAATCTTAGTTTTCCAGATAAAAGGAGTACAACAAAAAGATAGAGAAGGGTTAGAGGAATAAATGAAGATGAGAAAAATGTATTTTTTGAAAGATGAATTGCTTTAATCCATGATTTTTAGAATGGCTTGGCCATGTAAGATTTTTACTGAATTATAAGTTGAAGATAGATGTGAAGGAATTATTGGAAAGATGAATGGATGAAGTGCTTGAATGTTAAGATGCCTATTTAGGTTTTATAATGTGGGATAATTTGGTGATGACATATGGTGTTACTGTTGAAGGTACAAATAGGAAATAGTGTATGATGCAACATGTTGATAGTAGAGGACTGGAGCTATATGATGCAACATGTTGATAGTAGAGGATGAGCTAAATTATCAAATAAGATGAGGATTACAGGTTATTGATTTAAGATTTTATGCATTTGAGTTTTCTTGTTTTTAGACATGAAGTTGTGTATGGAAACTAAAGTGTCCCTTTATGATCGAACATAGTATACAACATGGAAGATTTAGAAGTATTTTTATTTGTGTGGAAGTGTATATTTGATATAGCATTGTGGACAAGTTGAGGATATGAGAGGCTGTTTGTACATGATTAACTGTAAATGAACTGAGAAGCTGTTTGCACATGATCAACTGTAATACAACTTTGTCTTCATGAGCTTTTTCTCGATGCATAACTGACGAATGACAGCCGATACATTAATTTCAGTTTTCTCATTATCCATTTACAGTCTGTTCTCATTACATGTATTATCATAAGTTCTGTATTGATTGTTCAGTTTTTATGAGAACGTGCAGCAAAGCATTCTCAAGTTTTTTGCTTCTTTGTTATAGTCTCGGGTCAATTTTTTGTCTAGCCATGGTGGATTCTTAACTAGTCACATTTGGGATCTGTTGCCCTTCAAGAGGGTAGAATTAAAAAGTCCCAAGTTCTTGATATTTGAAATGGCTGTGCAGTGGGGAAGCTAATCAATCTTTATTCAAGTTAGTCACTTAGCAGCTGATGCAGATAAAATTAATGGTGCTTCTGTAAATACACCTAGAACTTGAAATACCAGGTATAGGTGTGCTAGGTCCCTAACACAATTCGTTTATGATGGAAAGAATAATAGAGAAAAACAAGCTATCTTTCTTCTTCCAAATACAAGAATATTGTATCCAAATGTTACAGATACCAGACATCAAATTACCATTGTGAACTTGGTTACCAGTGCTTTGTCATCAGCAAACAACATATGACTGACTTCCCAGGCCTTCACCTGCTTCAGACTACATACATACCCTCTCTCAAAGACCCTTCCCAATTGCTCAAAATCTTTTTCACTCCATCATTCCACCTCCAGTTTGGTCTCCCACTCTTCCTTGTTCCCTCCACCTCTGACACATATCCTCTTTGTCAATCTTTCCTCACTCATTCTATCCGTATGCCCAAACCATTTCAACACACCCTCTTCTGCTCTCTCAACCACACTCATTTTATTTCCTCACATCTTTCTTACCCTTACATTACTTAATCAAATCACCTCACACCACATGTTGTTCTTAGATATTTCATTTCCAACACATCAACCCTTCCCCGTGCAACCCTAACCATAGCCCATGCCTTCCAGCCATATAATTTTGGTAGAACTACTATTCCTTCAAACAAATTGGAAGCTAAACTGTTTCTCTTTCCAATTTTATGACAGGAATAAATCCATATTATTTTTGCTTTACATGAGAGTGCTTTGCTTGAGCACATTTGTGGGATTTGACGTGAAGTTTCTATCTCTATATGTCATTAATAGCAATGTGTCTACAACCATGGTCTTAATGAAGATTTTGTTGTTTATAGCTTTACAATTAGTAGGGAGAGTTAGTAAGGTTCATGGTGTGTGTAGACATATAACACTACTGAAGTTTGATCATTTTTTTATGATAAAGATTAACCCAAAGTTTCTTGCTAAGCATGATATAGTTAAATTTAGGATTAAATCTCTTTTAATGCAGTCATGGAATATTTTTCCTTTAGAACACCACCTTTTGATAATACCTTTAGAAAAAATAAGTCCTTTAGAAAAGTACAGAAGATTATTTCCCTTTGTTCACCAATGTTTGTTTTAAGCATTTATGAACAATGAATATGTTTTGGATCAAGAGGCTGTTACTCTTTTCACAGCAAGGGATCAGTCATAAACCCATTAATGTAAGAAAAGTGGCTCGTACCATGGTTTTGTCAAGAGATTCCCTATTGGATGAAATTACAAAGAGGAATGTATGGCATTTAACAAACAAATTTATTAAATGATATCTTTGTATGGATGTGGTTGACTTCCCTTCAGTTGTTTTATGTTAACCACCTTTAGTAAAGTATGATTTAAAGTGAAGGGCAATTTTTTCTTTTATTTTTAAGGCTTTTCTGCTTTCAAGAAATTATACTTTCTCATGTTTCCATCTAGAATAAGATTTATCTGGTTTAATGGAAAGGTATTTCTCCACTTGAGGCTAAGCCTTGTGAGCATCCACCTGTTGTCCACTTGTCTTTGAAAGACAGTTTTTTTGAGTCCTGAGACTATCAGGCTCATCTCACAGACTCCAGTGTAGAGTGATAAAAGTTGGTTGACAGAATGTGCCACCAGTTTGCCAATGACATTTTGATTTTTGGCAGGTTACTGTAAGCTTTCTGTGTCTTGGTGAATGAATATTAGCCAGCCTTATTATGACAACTGAAGAGAGTGAATCCTAGCAGTGTCATGTTATTTTTGCGATTGGAATGGTATTTTGATACAGTGTGAACAAGTGCTATCCCTAAAGCTCATAGGGCTTTTCATCTGGTTGAGAGTTTGCCTCAGTTGAAAATTAAAATTTTGTATATGTCTAGATTTCAAGACTGCTGTTTATATTTACTAAATACTGATAAATTGCTGTCCCATCATTTTGTATTACTTTTTTGCTTAAAACATGACACATTATTAGTAAATCTCCCTTTTCTTCATAAATCAACATCATCTCAGATTACTTTCTTAATGAAAAACAAATTTATCGTGTGTTTTACTGTACTGACAGAGGATATTGCTAGAATCATGTGTGCAATGATTGCAAAAACTCAAGTCCACCTTTTTCTACCAGTATGAGGTTGCTAGAAGTCCTGATTCTTGCATTCAGCTCATTTCTGCATTGAAAGTATCTTTCAAATAATTGTTTGTGTCCCTTGTGATGTTGCTGCTGAGCAGTCATGGCGTCTCAACCCCCAGCGGATCACTTGAGCCATGAGGCTGAGGAGTGGGTATGTAGCAATCATCCTCCAACAGAAACCTAGGAGATGGCTTCAAAATGCAGTTCTGCTGTAAATACATTTATATTGTGTGAGTGATATAAGCATGAGAAAATCAGTCAATAAATATACTCTTAATTACTTTATTAGTTATTACTGTGTCAGGGAGGGAGAAAACTTAAAACCAGAAGCACTGCCCTGGTGAAAAGCAGGTCAGAAGTTACTGAAACGTGTAAAACTGGTTTGGGGAGATTGTTGGAAGCATTTGCAGTACTTTTATGGAAAGCAGTGGCTGGAAATATAATGATGGTACTGAAGCAGGGGGTAGCAATGCTGTTTCCTGTAGGGCAGGGTAGCTTCAGGAATGGATGAAGGCAAGCAAGTATGAATATGTACTTGTGTATATATGTATATGTTTGTGCTTGTGTATGTATATGTTGATATGTATATGTAAGTTTGTGTATGGGCATTTATGTACATATATGTGTATATGAGTGGATGGTCATTCTTTGTCTGTTTCCTGACGCTACCTTGCTGACATGGGAAACGGCAATCAAGTATAATAGATGAAAGCAAGTGAGTATTGATAACATTAATTACATTGATAATATTTGTAATTATAATCATGATTTTGGAAATGGAAGTTACAAAACTTCTTTGAAGCAAGGATATTTTTGACAAGTCTGCTTTCCTTGCTATCCATTGCTGAATGTGACTTCTTGTTTGTGGTGTAACCACCTGTAGGTAAAGTATGGAGACACATAAATGCCATGGATGCTTTTCGTCTTCATGCATATTCTGGCCCTTCTGCTCAAAATTTTGTTCATTACATTCTTTCTCCAGTTTGGTCTACCTCGTATCCTTTTCCCCTCCACTTCTGACTCACACATCTTTTTTGTAAACCTCTTCTCACCCATTCTCTCCTTATGTTCAAACCATTTCAGTATCATTTCCTTTCTCTCATCCACACTCTTCTTATCTCCTTATCTCTCTCTTACCCTTTTATTACTTACTAAATCAAACCATCTAACACTGCATATTGTCATATTTGTTTTCAAACCTTTAGTTTGCAACATCACCACTTTCCTCCACACATCCTCATCTTTTGCCATGCCTTGCATCTCTTCCACATTGTTTTTCTCCGATATTGTTTATGCAAGTTTGTCTCCTTTCTAATCATAACGTGCTGAAAAGATATCCTGATGTCATTTTTTTTTCTGGTATGAAACTCAGGAAAGATCCCAGCTTTCCAGGAGATATTCACTTTGGCGATCATTTTCCCTCAGACACTATCGTTAATCAAGGGGACGCCATCATTATTGTATTAAATAACACACAAACTCTTGTATCTGAGAACATGATTAATCTCGTACGTCTCCCAGAGATACTGGTTGGTGTGTTGGTCGCGCCCCGGGCCACTGTGACGTTGTGGTAAGCACGTCAAGCTCATCTGACTGGCTTATTATTCAGTACTGGTGGATGATTGTTTTCTCATGTTATCATGCGCCCGCTACGAAGTAATTAGAGGGTATATTGCTTTATTACACCTGTCTGTCTGTGTTCCTCCCGAGTGAGGGTGTTATGATTTGTATAATCAACGCTCTCGCTTACGATTACGATTGTCAGTTGAATAAAATGGAACTATACTGATTTGTGACATGGAAATCATAAACGGAGATGTATAATGATTTTGTTTACGCGTTTACCCGTGTTAGTAAGTACGGAACCTGTTACGTGTACCCGCCTTCCCACACAGGTATTCTTACCAGGATTCAGCTGAAATTTTAAGTGCATTATATGTATATCAAACATGCATGTGAAGTTATAGTGGCATTAGAAAGGACTTGCAGAAACTTCCATGATACTTTTTCCAGCTATATTACGTTGCGCAGTATCTATCTGTTTGGTGTAGTCAGTTCCTCTTACAGTTATTTATAGATTAAAATGAAACTTTTTATATATAATTCTGATGGCCATTGGTGAACTTGTCCAAAAATTGTCATGAGCTGCACATAAACACTTCCCACTCCTTTGTGTTAAATAAGAAATAAGATATTAGTGTTCTTTAAATAGACAGACTTGTAACTTCACTTGAATAACCGTACTCACTCACTACAATAAGTGTAGCCTGTGCACACACTGGAGGTACTCGTGTAGTTACGACATGCTCGTCTCCGTTTTAAACCTGACATCAGGAAAGTTTTGAGAGACTGGTGCCTTTTCTGTGTCTGTTATATTTCTCTCTCTTGCTTATCTTTCAGACTTGTTTACTGGTGCCCCGCGATAGGGAGCTTGTGCCAGGAATGATGAAGAAAAGACCTCATTCCCTCACATACATCCTTAAACTTTCGTGCGTAATGCACCGAAACCATGGCCCCATGTCCACAGCCAGGCCCCACAGACCTTTACGCGGTTTCTCCTGCTTCATATGCCTTAGTTCAGTCCATGGACACCACGTCGTCACCTGTATACCACATATCTCCCATGCACTGTATCCTGTGCACGCCTTTTTACCATCATCCATATTCTGGCTCCGCTCACTCAAAATCTTTTTTCGCTCCAACCTTGCATCTTCACTTTGATCTCCCTTCTCTTGTCCTCTCCACTTTTGCCACATATATCCTGTATGTCAACCTTTCCTCGCTTATTCTCTCTACATATCCAAAGTCTTTCAGCACACCCTCTTCAGCACTCTCAACCACACTCCTCTAGTACCACACCTCTTTCTTACCGTATCAACGCTTCTCACACCACAAGTTGTCCTGACACATTTCCAAACATCCACTCTCTTTCGTGTGTTCTCATACAGCATCGTTGGCGCTACCAATGACTATACAAACGATGATAGGAAAGTGACTGCTGCAACCAATAGAAAAATGGATAACCAAAGTACGTATTGGCAACTGTGGCCACCTCTCCTGCCCACTATGATCGTTACGCATATCCTTATTCTTCTTGGGCAACAAGTATTAATCATTAATATACATTAACGGCAGTATATTGTTTCGCTCATCCTGGTGTTAGGTAGGTGCCAAGTTTCTCCTTGATATCTTCTCCCAGTACATATATGGTCAATGACACGAGTACAGGCTTTTATAGTTCCCATCATTCAGTTGACGTATTGGAAATCTAACTTATTTGCTTTTCTTCCAGTCTGCTTTATCATTTATCTGTTAGCAGTATATGCATTTTTTTTAACCTTGTTATGTAACATATTTTGATCACTACTGTCTTTTCTGCGTGTATTATCCTGTATGTTGTTGATCAGTCATATGATTATGATTATTTATCCCTCATCCGCAATCTCTGTATTGGATATTTTTCTCTGTCTTCTCCTAATTTCATTTCTCTCCAAATTTTTCCCAATTATTTGATATACCATGAATAATGAAATCAACAAGTCACACATTGTACTGCAATTAACAGCATGTTAAGCACACAGACCTTACCAATCACCACTACATAAATAGGTTTTCAATAACCACCTGCATACCACATGAATTATGGATAACAAAGATTGGCTTTGATGTTTGATATAGCATTACAGTAAGCACTGCAGGCATAGACCTACACTGTAAAATTCAAAAGCATGCACTTACTGAACGCCCAACAAACCAGGAAGCGTCGTGTTTCAGTTTGGAGGATGTCTGTCCAGTCACGTAATTTCTTTGATAAAAAATGATGACTGCAAACCCTGTAGCTTCTGTGCAACTTTTCTGCTCTCACATTCATAATATAAGGCACACAGACAGCATACTGCCACACGAATCACCTGCAGAAACAGATACCGCAATCGGGAATTCTTCCCAATTAAGAGGCTAACAAATATGAATAAACGAAAATTCCCATGGTATCACATATTCACAGCTACCGGTTAGGCCTATTCTAGATTGTTACTCCTGGGTTATTGGTCAATAAGCGTACGTTAAGAGCAAACAATAGCACTTACCGATCGTTTTCTTTCATATATATTGTGTGTGTGTGTGTGTGTGTGTGTGTGGATATTCTGCTCACAACACAGCAGTGAGAACGTCCGACCATGTTTTCTTGCTTTCAGATTGAGGTGTACATGAGAAAAAGCCATTTCGTCTCGCATTATTTTTGAAAAATATACAACTGTAGTCCCTTCCTTTTTGCGGATCAGTTCATTGGTATATATCCCGAATGAAATGTATATATGTATGTACATGATGGTGTTTCACAAGTTATAAAGTTATTTTTTTGGGTTACAGAGTAAAATTATGAAAGACGAGTTATGGTCATGGCAAAACTGTATTTCTAAAACGTGTACTTTGTATACGTGCAGACGAAAACTTAGGCGCCAGCCAACGCCACCTACATTCATTACGCAGCAATATCGTACTCTGAGGTTACAGTTAGCATTAAAGGTCCTTTATAGCTTTCCTATCATCTGTTTTTAGGCATTGGGAGCTACTATACCTTCAAGGATACCCATTTTCACCTTCCCAAAGGTCGCTTCGCTTTCCACACTTTGCTCGGTGTTCCCAGAACATTCACCAACTCACACACCTTGTGACTCATCTCCACTTCCAAGGTTCCATTCGCTGTCCCAGGTATCTAAAACACCCCACTTTCTCCTTTTTTTGCAATTGAAACTCGCACTTCAGGTAACCTGTCTCTTTGTACTGCTAAACCTGAATAACCATGCTTTTATTCACATTTACTCTCACGTTTCTCCTTTCATACACTCTCCCAAACTCTGACACCAACTTCTGCAGTTTCCCATGCGAATGTGTCTCGCTCTCTTATCTTTTTCGGTTACTTCTGATAGATATTCCCCTGAACACTCTCCATGTCAGTGCTGAGTGTGGTAGTAGAGTGCGGTATGTCTGTTCATAGTGCCCACACCACACCAGCTTTCCATTCCTCCCAGTAACCTTGGTAACGTGATTACTTGTGTCATTACTGTGTTTTATGTCGCTCCTTGTTGTCTGAGCATCACCTTGAGGGGTATCGTCTCTGCTGCTTGTGATCTGTCATGGTCCATGTGTCTGGTCCTTTCTTAAGGACAGGGACGGTGTAACCTGATATATGGTTATCTTCGCATCGAGAGGAATATGAGGAACTATGAGGATCAGATACAGGGCTCATGAGTCTTGACTTTACTTAGAAATTCTTTGTTATTATTCAGTGCATCTGAAACGAGGTTCATGGCACGATCTAGGGTGAACCTAAAACAAAGTTCGAAGCAAGGTTCTTTAGTGAATCTAAAGGTTCATGGTGGGATCTTGGGTGAACCTGAAGTAAAGTTCGCGGCAAGGTTCATTAGTGAACCTGAAGTAAGGTTCATAATGGGATCTTGGATAAACCTTAAGCAAAATTATTAGCTGGGTCCAGCAGTGAACCCGAAGCGCGGATTGCACCTGGGTTAATGACTCGTCGTTGTTGAAATGTTGACGGTGCGAACCCGACACTGTCAGGCCGGGTTTCACAGCTGGACATTGGCAAAAAAAAAAAAAAAAAAAAAATGGCTAACGTCAGAATTTACTACTACAAGGAATATATAACCTCGTAAAAACAACAAATTTCAGTTTCTCTTAATTTGACAACTGCATGTGATGCTGTAATCATACATATGGATTCGCCAATAATGAACTGTACAAATAAGAGATACGTCATTGTAAGGTCTTGCTATTGGTTCATCCTCCGTATCGAAGCACCAGTCGGTGGGCGGGCTAGTTCAGGCGTCATCAATATTGTACTGATGGAAGATTGATTATTTACCTGAGTCCTGGAGAACTGTCGTTTGTTAATTGTGCTCTTTAGTTTATCTCATTTATGAATAAAAAGAAAAGTTTTACCTACTACCGTGTAATTGTACCTTGACGATAAGAGGTAGTTAAGAGCAGTCGTTGTCGCCCAGCAAATGTAAACAAAGCATTGTGGCCGATGATTGGTGCAGCTGAAGTCTCCCATAATGCCACCACCGCTGCCGGTACTCCAGATAGAAGTAGGGTAAACGTCAGCTGGACGAGAGGGTCGCGGTGTGTGTTGATATCTGTGTTTGTCGAGAAGTATATTCAAACTGGGCTGCTGTGGGAAACGCCTAATCGTGTGGAAGTGTGCAGAGAATATGTACTGACAACCGCCTACGTGAGAATAATGTTTGTGCTGGTATTACATCTGCCAGTACCAGGACTCGTGTTCGTTGCAGGATGTAGCAGGTCAGTGATGTGTGGACACGTTGGGCTCGAACTATCTACGTAAATGTCATGCACACTGTGGTAAATATTTAGATAAGTTCTGAGTTTATATGGTGTGAGGAATATTACTATAACGATCGTTCATACGTACCACTCGGAGTTGGACGAATATGTTACGATTTTTAAGTAAGAATTGTTAACGTTCGGTCGTATAATGGAATGTTACCCGTGTCTTTGTACCACCATATCCAAAAGGTATTTAAGGGTTATATGTGTATGGGATTATCTAGTTTCATAATTTTGAAGATGCCTATTTCAGCAAGTAGGTTAACATTAACGCCATTATTATAACTTAGTTTCCTTATAAAGTTTCACAGGTTTTTCTTGAACCTTTACAATACAACTAAACAAGAAATTGTATATTTTTCTTGATTCTGATATATTTTTCTCTCATTTTTCAGGTATGTTTTGTGTATAATATTTTCGTGTGAGGGTCGTCCGTAATACTCGAACATTTCTGTTGATTCATCATGCTAGAATTTCGCCCACGTCCAGGTGAGATCCTTCATGTATTCTGGGAAACGTTTATTTTTTTCCGCTTATCCATGGAGTTGATTATATTTTTACTTGATTTTAGTGTTTCGGTGTTGATTTCCTCCACTAGTCTTTCTGTAGCTGGTTGTCTGGTCATTTGGGTATTCACGCTAATGTTTTTCTAAAAAATGTCTGATCGATCCAGACTTGCTGCATTCAGATCTGGCTTTCAAAGTCATGTAGGACGTCATTATTTTACGCAGTGCATAAGTTTACTGGAAACGTTACCATTTTCTAATATATAGATTTATGTAACGACCAAAGAAAAATAATGCAGTTATCCATGAACGCATTATATTCATGGTTATTCACAGATAATGTAACCTAACAACGTGCGGTGCCCATCTTGGTCTCCCATCTTCACACCAAAATACAATTAGTAGAAGATTTTCACTTGGTGTGATATTTGTCTTGTTTGTGATTTAGGCGTAAAAACTCCATTTACACAGCAGAAATTGTCCTGTCCATTGATGTAAGAGCTTGGAAGCCTTTTTCGTTCTGAAAGTGAAAGTAACAGTAAGCGCGATAAGATATAGCAAACCATTGAACACAACACATCGGCTTTCATGTACAGTAACAAAAACCTGCTTTGATGTTCCATTACCTCCTCGCTGCCACTACACTGCATGAGGGAAGCGCCACAGGGCTGCTGCTTCAGTTGTCATAAAGCGCAGGACGTATTAAGTATTTGAGTCGCGTTGTTTCTTTATTTTTCATTTTTGATGTCTTGTTAAAATTGTATGTAGGAACTTCGTTTATGCTATTTTTTTTTTTTTTAACTATTATTGTCATCGTTATTTCTGGGAGAAACATCGCAGTATTATAATCCGGAGCAGTTCGTCTTGTTTAAATACGGAAATGACGTAAAATAAAAAGTGTACAAGACCTTTGAGTTCCACACAGTGGGTGGGGTGGTTGGGCTTTAGAAAGAGGGGAATACTGGATTACAAATATATAAACTGACACACCACCGTCCTACCTTAACCTAACGTAACTCGAAACGTAATCAATCCCAGCCTAACTTAACATTACGAAGTCTAACGACCCATAACAAGACCAAACACAATTTAGTCAACGTTACGAAGTCTAACGTTAGCCAAGCGTTACCTAAAGATTACCGTTAGTAAGAATATTAACGATTATCAAACCTAACCAAACATATTGTAACAATTTCCTACCCATAACGAAGGAACCACTAACAAACTTATTGTGAATGATGCAACATGGAGGAGGAATTGATTGAATCGGTAACTCGTCGTGACTGTGATACAAAGACTGCCAGATATCCGACTGCGGGTTTACCATAGACAGGACATCCACCCGATGGTTTACATTATAGTACTGTTATTTTCCTTTCTGCCATATCTTTTTTCTTTTAACTAACCTCGGAAAAGTCCTTGTGATGGTATATTGTTTATATAGCCGCCATGATATCCAGCTAGATGTAACAGTTTTTACTATTATCTAGTGTTTACATTAATTTTTATGGTGTCTTGGTTAAAGGTTCATTGTAGAATGGATCTCTCGTTCTCTAAATGACGACAGAGGACCATACTCTCAAAAGGTTTAGCATAACATCTCGTAGATATGAAGGGTAGTTGGTTGTTTGGGTATTAGGATGATACTAGTAGTCGTCCTAGAGGTAATCTGCCACTTGACTCTTATATATAGTGGAGGATTGCGTGGTAATGTAGCAGGTGGTACCATCCTCCCGGGCTACGGCAAGTTCACGTTGGGTAACTCGGATCATAATGTTCCTTGTTCATCGTAAATTGAATTAGTGTATTATCTCTGCTCATCCTTAACATATCTGCACTTCAGAAGTTAGATTTACAAAGCAGGACGTAATAGGCATAAGTGTTAGTAAGTTCTGTATTGTTGGTTTGCATGACTGACTCTGATAAATATTATTTTCTCCTAATGCTCTACCGATAGGCGTTTATGTATTCGGTCCATTAACAAATAGTGAAGATTTTCAGAGTTCGGTCATCGCTGCCGGGCAGTTGTTACAGTAAATGAACGAAATTTTCGTTGCAGGTTTCCTTGGCGATTTTTTTTTTCTTGGATAAGTTTAGTTTTATCGTCTGATACACTTGGATCAGTGTTTCTCAAGCTTTCATGACTCTCGCCTGTTGGCTTTCACGAAATACTCGCTCACCCCCCGCCCCATTTCTTTTGAAGAATTTGACATTTTGTGTTGTGTTTTAGTATTGAGGATCAGCTAGTTCATTTATGTAGCCTTGTATCTCGTGAGCATGGATGAAGACAAATTAGATCGAAATAATGTCAAAACATAACATGTATCAAGTGTATAAGTATTCATTTTGGCCAACACTTAGGTGAGCCAAAGCCAAATTACACCCAATATCATAGAAACCAAAAACACGTTAAATCTTGTAAACCCATTAGAACAAACAAATCATATGCAAACGAATTAAAACTGTCGAATCTAATATTCAACTATTACCATACTGGAATTAAAGGATGATTTGAATCTTGTGCATTCAGCGAGGTGGATGCTGCTGCCATTCTTTCAGAAATTATAGGTTTCGGGGATAAAAGAGCACTACGCAAGTAGTTTTCTAGGATTCGTTAGATTACGCTGTTTTGTGTCCAGTACAATGAGAGTTGAAAAGCCAACTTAGGAGAGATAAATAGAAGAGAAAATCCTGAAACGAAGTGCTCCCTCGCCAAGTTTTGGGTAGACTGGGAGTTATTTGACCCAGAGCTCTTCCATACTCATGGTTTCAAACTTATCATTTGCACTCGCGTCGCGCATAAATTCGATGGCTGCTTCTTGCACAGGATTCGTTAACTACCCCACATCAATGTTGAATGGATACCACGCCAATTTCCAACACAAAGATATGGAAAATGGCGCATAGATTCCTCGGCAACGGAATCCAGATGAGATAGATTTTTTCTTTGTGTCCAGACCATACTGATCATGATCTTTGCTGTCAGGATGGAGTTCCTTGAGATGAGACTATGAAAATGTTCTGCCGTTTCCAAAACAGAGTTTTCTCCTCCTTGAGACCTCTGATTACATCATAATGCACAATGATTGCCTTTCTTGTAATTGTAAATCGAGTTTGTTGATGGTCTCGGAAATATGTACAAGGTACGCTAGTGAAAACTAAATCTTTTCGCTTGTAAATGCGTCATACAGATCTTGTTTCTGGCTTTATTGGGAAGAGTTGCTCTTCATATTTGCCACGTTCATAGAGCCGACTCGACACGATTCCTTTTCAAGGCCAGCGGGCTTCCATGTGGAAGCAGGAGAATTTTATGATCAGCAACTAAATCTGTGCAGAGAGCTGCAAAGAGGCCAGAATATAAAGATCTTCACAAAATAATCAACTTCTATTAACCAATTCAATGAATTGCGTAGGTCATCTTGAAAGATGAATTACATGTTTTCGTAAAGGGTTTTACCAGCAAGTGCTCATCTGTGGATGAGGCAAGAGTCCCAGTTATGGCTCCATTCTTTTCTTTGACCAATTCTATGAATCCCCAACGAGAGACAAGCATTGTTAGGGCACAGTCATTGGACACTCCGACATACGTTTCCCATGGAAGATAATTTTTTTGGGGAACTTTCAAAGATACTAGAAGCTTTTCACGTGGTCTCCAGTGCTTTCCAGAGAAAGATTCTTTCACAACTCCTTCATCCTCTAATGTAGGATAAACAGGCAGTTGAAAGCTTTGGTCAGCATCAGTGGTTTTGTTGTACTGTTCCAAAGCGCTGGGATTCTCATTTGTATAATTTGTACTTTGTCATTTAGAAGTTCATCAACGTGACGCTTCAGTGTTACCAGAAAGTGACATCTTGGATAACTTTTTGTGGATCTGCGCCAAGCACAATATTTGTAGGTCTCGAGCATGATTTCATTAATCTCTTCAATAGTGAGCCGCTTTTGCTTTGGCAATAAGCAGTGACAACTCGTAAGATGCTTCCACCACTTTGAACGATTCCTGGTGAAAAGCTCCCGTGGTGTCCACAGTCATGTTTCAATTCTGTCTGGCTCCAAAGAACTTCTTTAGCTGGCCTTTGGTTGCTTTGTGGTTTGAATTTCGCGGTAATGACTTTAATATTGTCAGGAATATGTGTGAGGAATTGATAACCAATGCTCGAGACAACCTGGGCTAGTTAAAGGGATTTTTAAGTAGGAGAAATTTGACATCGTTAAACGTAATAGTTGGGAATAAGTGGTCTTCTGTGAGGAAGGATAAGTGTATGACTTGACTGGGTCAAAGTGGCTGGGTCTACTTTGTATGTGCTGTGCAACTATCTGAGTGTTGGGGATGTGGTTGATAAATACCCTTCCAATGTTTCTAAAAGATGTTGAGTGTCTTGAAGATTTTGATGTTAAGTGCTATTTTTTAGCCTGTTGACGTCTGTTTTGGGTGTACTTTTGAATTAATGGATTTGCTTCTACAAGTCTTGAGATTGTGTTTTTTTCTCTGCTGTGGTGGTTACTGAATTCTTAGGCTCTGTCTAAGGCTGTTCATTATGTGGTTGCTCTGAGGTTGTTCGTTATGTGGCTGCTTAGGGTAGTGAGATCCCAGTGTGTTAAGCCTAATCGGTGTCAGTTTTGGTCAAATCATCGACGGTAGCACCAGAGAAGACTTGGTTTTGGTAGCAGGGAAGGAGTAGTATCTTGGGGAGAGTGTGATTTGGAGACTGTTGACAGCTGCATATGATTTGCTGATGTATGTGCCCTATCTCTGTGTCTGTGAATGTGACGGATTGATAATGGCAATTTTTCGTGTATGTGTGATTAGTGAGTTTCTGAAAGTGTCCCTATGGGACTTCTTGTAATGATAATGAGGTTATTAGATGAGAGTTGAAGGTAGAAGGGAATGTAATCGGAACCCCATAGAGACCTGGGAGATAGAAATTGAAGGTAATTGCTGCCCCACTGCTGAAGACAATGTCTGGTCTGCTTTTACGTGTTCAAGGAGAGTAGCGGTCAGGCGGTGGTTATTGTAGTAGCCGAACACGTTGGATTGCAATATTTTAGGTATTTTATTTTTGGAAAAAATCAAATGATTTAAGTTTGCCTAGATAACCCAATTTCATTCGATTGTGATTATTTTTGACGAGTTGTCTGGTCATGGGTCGAGGACGGTCTGGGGTTTGACGGGGAAGTGTCTTCGTCGAGGTATTGAATTTCAATGTTGGAAAGTGTATTGATGGAGAAGTGATCGTATGAGTTAACGGTCTGATTCTGGAGGTCCTCCAGGAAGACCAGGTTCAGTGTGGGGGAGGAAGGAGGAGAGGAACTAATAAGTGGGGACCTGGAGTAAGTGATGGTCTGGGAGGTGATGGGAGTCGTGGTAGAAAATGTAGAATTTTAGGGAAATTGAGGAAAGCTTTGCAGTAGTGCTGGTGGTGGCCAGGGACGTTGGATTTGTGATAGAGCTTAGGGAAGCGGGGATGTCAGGATGATTGGCAAGATTTTTAGTGGGGAGTGAGTGGTTGTTGGGAAGGGAAGCAACAAGTTCAGGAGTCTTTAACGTTGGTAGGTTGTTGTGTGTTGTAAGAAAAAAAAAAAAAAACTAAAATCGTAACCTCTTTGCTCAGGAAAATGGATTTTAAAAAACCTACATGCATTTTTGTTTGAAGCGTGAGGAAGTCATTGAAATTTGTTTGGAGTTTCTTGAGACTATGAAAAGGTCCAGATGTTTCCGAAGCAGTTTTCTCCTTGAAACTTTTGATTGCATAATACGCTATGGTAATTGCGTTTCTAACTTGTAGATTGAGGTTGTTGATACCCAGAAATGTGCACAAGGTACGCTCGTGAAAACTAAAACTTTTCTCCTGTAAATTCGTCTTACAGTTCTACTTGTTTATGGCTTTATTGAAAAGAATTGCTCTCTCTCTCGCGTTCATAGAGCCGACCCTGCATATATCATTTTGAAGGTCAGATGACATCCATGTGGAAACGGGAGAGCTTTGTGATGAGGTCCAACATCTGTGCAGAGATGCAAAGAATATAAAGAGCTCTTTACAAAATAACTTTTATTGCCAAATTCAACAAATTGTGTATGTCATTAGGAAGTTGAATTACTTATGTTTTCTGTAGAGTCTTGGCAGCAAGTGCTCCTCTGTGGATGATGCAAGAGTCCCAGTTACGGATCCATTCATTTCTTTGAACAATTCTATGAATCCGAGCGAGACATAAGCATCGTTAGTGCACAGTCATTGCAAACTCCGACAATCGTTTTCCATGAAATGTAATTCTCCCGAAAAAAAGACTTTCATTGATACCGGAAGCTTTTCATGTGGTCTCCAGTGCTTTCGAGAAAATCATTTCGTATTTCGCAACTCCATCCTCTAATCGAGGATAAACAAGCAGTTGAAAGCTTTGATCAGCATCAGTGGTTTCATCGTACTGTGTTCCAAAACAGTGGGATTATCTGTATCATGATTCGTTTTGTAATGTCTAAAAGTTCATCAACGCAACGCTTCAATGTGTTACCAAAAAGTGAAATCTTGGGTAACTTTTTGTGGCTCTGCGCCGCTAAGCACAATATTTGCATGACTCTACAAGAATGATTTCAAGTCTTCAATAAAGTGAGCCTTCTTTGCTTTGGCAATAAGCATTGACAACTCATAAGATGGTTCCACCACTTTGAACGACTCCTGGTGAAAAGCTCCTGTGGTGTCCAACGTCATATGTTTCAACTCTTTAATTAAAATGTCTGGTTGCGAAGAACTTTTTTACCTTAAGTCTGGGTGCGACAAACTTCTTTAGCTTGCCTTTAGTTGTCTTGTGGTGTGAAGAGCGCGGTAATACATTTAATGGTGTTATCAGGAATGTCAGAAATTGAAAACTAATGTCCGAGGTACCTGGGGCAACTTAAAGGGATTTTAGGAGAAATTAGACACCGTTGAACGTAATAGTTACCAGTAAGTGTATGATTTGATCTGGGTAAAAGTGACTGGGTCTACTTTGTAATTACCGTGCAACGATTTGAGTGTTCTTATAAGGTAAGGGATTTGGCGATACGGTTGCAAAATACACGCCCAGTGTCTCTGATAGAACTTGACAATAACTCGAGGGTTTTGATGTCATGTGCTATGTTTGGGATACGTTACTCTATATATTTCGACTTGTACATTTACTTAAGTTCTACTTGTCTGCCATCGACTTTTACATATACATATGTTTTATATACGTCATCGACTTGTACATCTACTTACGTTCTACTTGTATGCCATCGACAGGTTAGGTTACGTAAGGCTTGAAATGATAATCGTAGAAAATGGTGAAAATTAGTCCTTGTAGAAAATGGTAAACATTTTAGGGGTAACAGGTACATGTTATGAATTTTTTAGGGTTTAAAAAGTTGGGATACGTTTCTCTCTCTCTCTCTCTCTCTCTCTCTCTCTCTCTCTCTCTCTCTCTCTCTATGTATATATATATATATATTGTATATATATATATATATATATATATATATATATATATATATATATATATTTTTTTTTTTTTTATTATACTTTGTCGCTGTCTCCCGCGTTTGCGAGGTAGCGCAAGGAAACAGACGAAAGAAATGGCCCAACCCCCCCCCCCATACACATGTATATACATACGTCCACACACGCAAATATACATACCTACACAGCTTTCCATGGTTTACCCCAGACGCTTCACATGCCTTGATTCAATCCACTGACAGCACGTCAACCCCGGTATACCACATCGCTCCAATTCACTCTATTCCTTGCCCTCCTTTCACCCTCCTGCATGTTCAGGCCTCGATCACACAAAATCTTTTTCACTCCATCTTTCCACCTCCAATATGGTCTCCCTCTTCTCCTCGTTCCCTCCACCTCCGACACATATATCCTCTTGGTCAATCTTTCCTCACTCATTCTCTCCATGTGCCCAAACCACTTCAAAACACCCTCTTCTGCTCTCTCAACCACGCTCTTTTTATTTCCACACGTCTCTCTTACCCTTACGTTACTCACTCGATCAAACCACCTCACACCACACATTGTCCTCAAACATCTCATTTCCAGCACATCCATCCTCCTGCGCACAACTCTATCCATAGCCCACGCCTCGCAACCATACAACATTGTTGGAACCACTATTCCTTCAAACATACCCATTTTTGCTTTCCGAGATAATGTTCTCGACTTCCACACATTCTTCAAGGCCCCCAGAATTTTCGCCCCCTCCCCCACCCTATGATCCACTTCCGCTTCCATGGTTCCATCCGCTGCCAGATCCACTCCCAGATATCTAAAACACTTCACTTCCTCCAGTTTTTCTCCATTCAAACTCGCCTCCCAATTGACTTGACCCTCAACCCTACTGTACCTAATAACCTTGCTCTTATTCACATTTACTCTTAACTTTCTTCTTCCACACACTTTACCAAACTCAGTCACCAGCTTCTGCAGTTTCTCACATGAATCAGCCACCAGCGCTGTATCATCAGCGAACAACAACTGACTCACTTCCCAAGCTCTCTCATCCCCAACAGACTTCATACTTGCCCCTCTTTCCAAAACTCTTGCATTTACCTCCCTAACAACCCCATCCATAAACAAATTAAACAACCATGGAGACATCACACACCCCTGCCGCAAACCTACATTCACTGAGAACCAATCACTTTCCTCTCTTCCTACACGTACACATGCCTTACATCCTCGATAAAAACTTTTCACTGCTTCTAACAACTTGCCTCCCACACCATATATTCTTAATACCTTCCACAGAGCATCTCTATCAACTCTATCATATGCCTTCTCCAGATCCATAAATGCTACATACAAATCCATTTGCTTTTCTAAGTATTTCTCACATACATTCTTCAAAGCAAACACCTGATCCACACATCCTCTACCACTTCTGAAACCACACTGCTCTTCCCCAATCTGATGCTCTGTACATGCCTTCACCCTCTCAATCAATACCCTCCCATATAATTTACCAGGAATACTCAACAAACTTATACCTCTGTAATTTGAGCACTCACTCTTATCCCCTTTGCCTTTGTACAATGGCACTATGCACGCATTCCGCCAATCCTCAGGCACCTCACCATGAGTCATACATACATTAAATAACCTTACCAACCAGTCCACAATACAGTCACCCCCTTTTTTAATAAATTCCACTGCAATACCATCCAAACCTGCTGCCTTGCCGGCTTTCATCTTCCGCAAAGCTTTCACTACCTCTTCTCTGTTTACCAAATCATTTTCCCTAACCCTCTCACTTTGCACACCACCTCGACCAAAACACCCTATATCTACCACTCTATCATCAAACACATTCAACAAACCTTCAAAATACTCACTCCATCTCCTTCTCACATCACCACTACTTGTTATCACCTCCCCATTTGCGCCCTTCACTGAAGTTCCCATTTGCTCCCTTGTCTTACGCACTTTATTTACCTCCTTCCAGAACATCTTTTTATTCTCCCTAAATTTAATGATACTCCCTCACCCCAACTCTCATTTGCCCTTTTTTTTTTTTCACCTCTTGCACCTTTCTCTTGACCTCCTGTCTCTTTCTTTTATACATTTCCCACTCAGTTGCATATATATATATTGACTTTTACATTTATTTACGTTTGATTTATTTGCCATCGACTTGTACGTTTACTTACGTTTTATCTATAAACAATCGTCTTGTAAATTTACTTAGGTTTTTTTATATGCCATCGAATTATACATTCACTTACGTTTTATTTTTATACCATCGACTTGTACATTTACTTATGTTTGATTTATTTGCCATCGACAGGTTAGGATATGTTAGGCTTGAAATAATAATCACAAAATGGTAGAAATTATTCGTTGTTACACCTAAAAAGTTTACCAATTTCTACAAACACGTTATGAATTATCTAGTGTTTAAGAAGTTTGAATACGTCACTCTATACATATGTCTTGTACATACGTTTTA